>NC_060120.1:40388576-40689617 GCF_021461395.2 Schistocerca americana
ACCTTCAGCGTGTGAAGCAGACGTGATAACCGCTACACTACGGAAACGACGGACCTGAGGAGTCCATCCTTGTTCATTCGAACTTGCCTCAGACTTTCTCTCGTCCGCGAATGCACACACGACAGTTCTTTTGTCAGCCTGGAACCCATCACAGCCGAGGGCTCAAGAAGTCTTCGGGGCGCTTGAGAGGGTGTCTGCCGTAGCACCCCTAACGAGATAGCGGCGTTTCGCGCAGTCGTTATTGCAAGTCATATCAGCAAAAGCAATCACTTTCTCAGCAGCAGGCAGTGCGAGCCCAGCGGCAGCTCTACATGAAGGTACCAATAGCCCAGGAAGGCCGCCGACCGCGGGAATTCGCGCCGCCCCCATCCCGCCAGCGTACACGAGACTTCCAGGACACCCTGGACGACATCGAGGGACTGGAATAATTGGCATTCGCCGTGTCACAGGGCTCGTTGGTCTAGGGGTATGATTCCTGCTTAGGGTGCAGGAGGTCCCGGGTTCAAATCCCGGACGAGCCCTAGCGTTTTGTGCAAACTGATCGCACGTCAGTGGCTGAGTCAGCTCAAAATGCTCGCCGTCAATATCAAATGAATTTCTTATTCGATGTGAGCAATTGACACTCGGGTCCGACGCGTGAAGGCGATTACGAAGGTTTCGGGTACAGATGGTAGCAGATGCATGTTAGTACGTCTTGCTTAAAGTGATGAAAAAGTGTTTCCGCCCGGGATCGAACCGGGGACCTTCTGCGTGTTAGGCAGACGTGATAACCGCTACACCACGGAAACTGCTTGTGTGCACCTTACTTCACAGACAACTTGTAGTGATGTTGCCATCGTAACTAAAAAATTCAATAAATGTGGTACTTGCAAAACGAAGGGACATGCAGCAGATCCACACACGACGTGGCTCATTGGAGGACAATACGACATAGGCAGGAAAATACTGTTCCCGCCCGGGATCGAACTTGGGACCTTCAGCGTGTGAAGCAGACGTGATAACCGCTACACTACGGAAACGACGGACCTGAGGAGTCCATCCTTGTTCATTCGAACTTGCCTCAGACTTTCTCTCGTCCGCGAATGCACACACGACATTTCTTTTGTCAGCCTGGAACCCATCACAGCCGAGGGCTCAAGAAGTCTTCGGGGCGCTTGAGAGGGTGTCTGCCGTAGCACCCCTAACGAGATAGCGGCGTTTCGCGCAGTCGTTATTGCAAGTCATATCAGCAAAAGCAATCACTTTCTCAGCAGCAGGCAGTGCGAGCCCAGCGGCAGCTCTACATGAAGGTACCAATAGCCCAGGAAGGCCGCCGACCGCGGGAATTCGCGCCGCCCCCATCCCGCCAGCGTACACGAGACTTCCAGGACACCCTGGACGACATCGAGGGACTGGAATAATTGGCATTCGCCGTGTCACAGGGCTCGTTGGTCTAGGGGTATGATTCCTGCTTAGGGTGCAGGAGGTCCCGGGTTGAAATCCCGGACGAGCCCTAGCGTTTTGTGCAAACTGATCGCACGTCAGTGGCTGAGTCAGCTCAAAAAGCTCGCCGTCAATATCAAATGAATTTCTTATTCGATGTGAGCAATTGACACTCGGGTCCGACGCGTGAAGGCGATTACGAAGGTTTCGGGTACAGATGGTAGCAGATGCATGTTAGTACGTCTTGCTTAAAGTGATGAAAAAGTGTTTCCGCCCGGGATCGAACCGGGGACCTTCTGCGTGTTAGGCAGACGTGATAACCGCTACACCACGGAAACTGCTTGTGTGCACATTACTTCACAGACAACTTGTAGTGATGTTGCCATCGTAACTAAAAAATTCAATAAATGTGGTACTTGCAAAACGAAGGGACATGCAGCAGATCCACACACGACGTGGCTCATTGGAGGACAATACGACATAGGCAGGAAAATACTGTTCCCGCCCGGGATCGAACTGGGGACCTTCAGCGTGTGAAGCAGACGTGATAACCGCTACACTACGGAAACGACGGGCCTGAGGAGTCCATCCTTGTTCATTCGAACTTGCCTCAGACTTTTTCTCGTCCGCGAATGCACACACGACAGTTCTTTTGTCAGCCTGGAACCCATCACAGCCGAGGGCTCAAGAAGTCTTCGGGGCGCTTGAGAGGGTGTCTGCCGTAGCACCCCTAACGAGATAGCGGCGTTTCGCGCAGTCGTTATTGCAAGTCATATCAGCAAAAGCAATCACTTTCTCAGCAGCAGGCAGTGCGAGCCCAGCGGCAGCTCTACATGAAGGTACCAATAGCCCAGGAAGGCCGCCGACCGCGGGAATTCGCGCCGCCCCCATCCCGCCAGCGTACACGAGACTTCCAGGACACCCTGGACGACATCGAGGGACTGGAATAATTGGCATTCGCCGTGTCACAGGGCTCGTTGGTCTAGGGGTATGATTCCTGCTTAGGGTGCAGGAGGTCCCGGGTTCAAATCCCGGACGAGCCCTAGCGTTTTGTGCAAACTGATCGCACGTCAGTGGCTGAGTCAGCTCAGAAAGCTCGCCGTCAATATCAAATGAATTTCTTATTCGATGTGAGCAATTGACACTCGGGTCCGACGCGTGAAGGCGATTACGAAGGTTTCGGGTACAGATGGTAGCAGATGCATGTTAGTACGTCTTGCTTAAAGTGATGAAAAAGTGTTTCCGCCCGGGATCGAACCGGGGACCTTCTGCGTGTTAGGCAGACGTGATAACCGCTACACCACGGAAACTGCTTGTGTGCACCTTACTTCACAGACAACTTGTAGTGATGTTGCCATCGTAACTAAAAAATTCAATAAATGTGGTACTTGCAAAACGAAGGGACATGCAGCAGATCCACACACGACGTGGCTCATTGGAGGACAATACGACATAGGCAGGAAAATACTGTTCCCGCCCGGGATCGAACTTGGGACCTTCAGCGTGTGAAGCAGACGTGATAACCGCTACACTACGGAAACGACGGACCTGAGGAGTCCATCCTTGTTCATTCGAACTTGCCTCAGACTTTCTCTCGTCCGCGAATGCACACACGACAGTTCTTTTGTCAGCCTGGAACCCATCACAGCCGAGGGCTCAAGAAGTCTTCGGGGCGCTTGAGAGGGTGTCTGCCGTAGCACCCCTAACGAGATAGCGGCGTTTCGCGCAGTCGTTATTGCAAGTCATATCAGCAAAAGCAATCACTTTCTCAGCAGCAGGCAGTGCGAGCCCAGCGGCAGCTCTACATGAAGGTACCAATAGCCCAGGAAGGCCGCCGACCGCGGGAATTCGCGCCGCCCCCATCCCGCCAGCGTACACGAGACTTCCAGGACACCCTGGACGACATCGAGGGACTGGAATAATTGGCATTCGCCGTGTCACAGGGCTCGTTGGTCTAGGGGTATGATTCCTGCTTAGGGTGCAGGAGGTCCCGGGTTCAAATCCCGGACGAGCCCTAGCGTTTTGTGCAAACTGATCGCACGTCAGTGGCTGAGTCAGCTCAAAATGCTCGCCGTCAATATCAAATGAATTTCTTATTCGATGTGAGCAATTGACACTCGGGTCCGACGCGTGAAGGCGATTACGAAGGTTTCGGGTACAGATGGTAGCAGATGCATGTTAGTACGTCTTGCTTAAAGTGATGAAAAAGTGTTTCCGCCCGGGATCGAACCGGGGACCTTCTGCGTGTTAGGCAGACGTGATAACCGCTACACCACGGAAACTGCTTGTGTGCACCTTACTTCACAGACAACTTGTAGTGATGTTGCCATCGTAACTAAAAAATTCAATAAATGTGGTACTTGCAAAACGAAGGGACATGCAGCAGATCCACACACGACGTGGCTCATTGGAGGACAATACGACATAGGCAGGAAAATACTGTTCCCGCCCGGGATCGAACTTGGGACCTTCAGCGTGTGAAGCAGACGTGATAACCGCTACACTACGGAAACGACGGACCTGAGGAGTCCATCCTTGTTCATTCGAACTTGCCTCAGACTTTCTCTCGTCCGCGAATGCACACACGACAGTTCTTTTGTCAGCCTGGAACCCATCACAGCCGAGGGCTCAAGAAGTCTTCGGGGCGCTTGAGAGGGTGTCTGCCGTAGCACCCCTAACGAGATAGCGGCGTTTCGCGCAGTCGTTATTGCAAGTCATATCAGCAAAAGCAATCACTTTCTCAGCAGCAGGCAGTGCGAGCCCAGCGGCAGCTCTACATGAAGGTACCAATAGCCCAGGAAGGCCGCCGACCGCGGGAATTCGCGCCGCCCCCATCCCGCCAGCGTACACGAGACTTCCAGGACACCCTGGACGACATCGAGGGACTGGAATAATTGGCATTCGCCGTGTCACAGGGCTCGTTGGTCTAGGGGTATGATTCCTGCTTAGGGTGCAGGAGGTCCCGGGTTCAAATCCCGGACGAGCCCTAGCGTTTTGTGCAAACTGATCGCACGTCAGTGGCTGAGTCAGCTCAAAATGCTCGCCGTCAATATCAAATGAATTTCTTATTCGATGTGAGCAATTGACACTCGGGTCCGACGCGTGAAGGCGATTACGAAGGTTTCGGGTACAGATGGTAGCAGATGCATGTTAGTACGTCTTGCTTAAAGTGATGAAAAAGTGTTTCCGCCCGGGATCGAACCGGGGACCTTCTGCGTGTTAGGCAGACGTGATAACCGCTACACCACGGAAACTGCTTGTGTGCACCTTACTGCACAGACAACTTGTAGTGATGTTGCCATCGTAACTAAAAAATTCAATAAATGTGGTACTTGCAAAACGAAGGGACATGCAGCAGATCCACACACGACGTGGCTCATTGGAGGACAATACGACATAGGCAGGAAAATACTGTTCCCGCCCGGGATCGAACTTGGGACCTTCAGCGTGTGAAGCAGACGTGATAACCGCTACACTACGGAAACGACGGACCTGAGGAGTCCATCCTTGTTCATTCGAACTTGCCTCAGACTTTCTCTCGTCCGCGAATGCACACACGACAGTTCTTTTGTCAGCCTGGAACCCATCACAGCCGAGGGCTCAAGAAGTCTTCGGGGCGCTTGAGAGGGTGTCTGCCGTAGCACCCCTAACGAGATAGCGGCGTTTCGCGCAGTCGTTATTGCAAGTCATATCAGCAAAAGCAATCACTTTCTCAGCAGCAGGCAGTGCGAGCCCAGCGGCAGCTCTACATGAAGGTACCAATAGCCCAGGAAGGCCGCCGACCGCGGGAATTCGCGCCGCCCCCATCCCGCCAGCGTACACGAGACTTCCAGGACACCCTGGACGACATCGAGGGACTGGAATAATTGGCATTCGCCGTGTCACAGGGCTCGTTGGTCTAGGGGTATGATTCCTGCTTAGGGTGCAGGAGGTCCCGGGTTCAAATCCCGGACGAGCCCTAGCGTTTTGTGCAAACTGATCGCACGTCAGTGGCTGAGTCAGCTCAAAATGCTCGCCGTCAATATCAAATGAATTTCTTATTCGATGTGAGCAATTGACACTCGGGTCCGACGCGTGAAGGCGATTACGAAGGTTTCGGGTACAGATGGTAGCAGATGCATGTTAGTACGTCTTGCTTAAAGTGATGAAAAAGTGTTTCCGCCCGGGATCGAACCGGGGACCTTCTGCGTGTTAGGCAGACGTGATAACCGCTACACCACGGAAACTGCTTGTGTGCACCTTACTTCACAGACAACTTGTAGTGATGTTGCCATCGTAACTAAAAAATTCAATAAATGTGGTACTTGCAAAACGAAGGGACATGCAGCAGATCCACACACGACGTGGCTCATTGGAGGACAATACGACATAGGCAGGAAAATACTGTTCCCGCCCGGGATCGAACTTGGGACCTTCAGCGTGTGAAGCAGACGTGATAACCGCTACACTACGGAAACGACGGACCTGAGGAGTCCATCCTTGTTCATTCGAACTTGCCTCAGACTTTCTCTCGTCCGCGAATGCACACACGACAGTTCTTTTGTCAGCCTGGAACCCATCACAGCCGAGGGCTCAAGAAGTCTTCGGGGCGCTTGAGAGGGTGTCTGCCGTAGCACCCCTAACGAGATAGCGGCGTTTCGCGCAGTCGTTATTGCAAGTCATATCAGCAAAAGCAATCACTTTCTCAGCAGCAGGCAGTGCGAGCCCAGCGGCAGCTCTACATGAAGGTACCAATAGCCCAGGAAGGCCGCCGACCGCGGGAATTCGCGCCGCCCCCATCCCGCCAGCGTACACGAGACTTCCAGGACACCCTGGACGACATCGAGGGACTGGAATAATTGGCATTCGCCGTGTCACAGGGCTCGTTGGTCTAGGGGTATGATTCCTGCTTAGGGTGCAGGAGGTCCCGGGTTCAAATCCCGGACGAGCCCTAGCGTTTTGTGCAAACTGATCGCACGTCAGTGGCTGAGTCAGCTCAAAATGCTCGCCGTCAATATCAAATGAATTTCTTATTCGATGTGAGCAATTGACACTCGGGTCCGACGCGTGAAGGCGATTACGAAGGTTTCGGGTACAGATGGTAGCAGATGCATGTTAGTACGTCTTGCTTAAAGTGATGAAAAAGTGTTTCCGCCCGGGATCGAACCGGGGACCTTCTGCGTGTTAGGCAGACGTGATAACCGCTACACCACGGAAACTGCTTGTGTGCACCTTACTTCACAGACAACTTGTAGTGATGTTGCCATCGTAACTAAAAAATTCAATAAATGTGGTACTTGCAAAACGAAGGGACATGCAGCAGATCCACACACGACGTGGCTCATTGGAGGACAATACGACATAGGCAGGAAAATACTGTTCCCGCCCGGGATCGAACTTGGGACCTTCAGCGTGTGAAGCAGACGTGATAACCGCTACACTACGGAAACGACGGACCTGAGGAGTCCATCCTTGTTCATTCGAACTTGCCTCAGACTTTCTCTCGTCCGCGAATGCACACACGACAGTTCTTTTGTCAGCCTGGAACCCATCACAGCCGAGGGCTCAAGAAGTCTTCGGGGCGCTTGAGAGGGTGTCTGCCGTAGCACCCCTAACGAGATAGCGGCGTTTCGCGCAGTCGTTATTGCAAGTCATATCAGCAAAAGCAATCACTTTCTCAGCAGCAGGCAGTGCGAGCCCAGCGGCAGCTCTACATGAAGGTACCAATAGCCCAGGAAGGCCGCCGACCGCGGGAATTCGCGCCGCCCCCATCCCGCCAGCGTACACGAGACTTCCAGGACACCCTGGACGACATCGAGGGACTGGAATAATTGGCATTCGCCGTGTCACAGGGCTCGTTGGTCTAGGGGTATGATTCCTGCTTAGGGTGCAGGAGGTCCCGGGTTGAAATCCCGGACGAGCCCTAGCGTTTTGTGCAAACTGATCGCACGTCAGTGGCTGAGTCAGCTCAAAAAGCTCGCCGTCAATATCAAATGAATTTCTTATTCGATGTGAGCAATTGACACTCGGGTCCGACGCGTGAAGGCGATTACGAAGGTTTCGGGTACAGATGGTAGCAGATGCATGTTAGTACGTCTTGCTTAAAGTGATGAAAAAGTGTTTCCGCCCGGGATCGAACCGGGGACCTTCTGCGTGTTAGGCAGACGTGATAACCGCTACACCACGGAAACTGCTTGTGTGCACATTACTTCACAGACAACTTGTAGTGATGTTGCCATCGTAACTAAAAAATTCAATAAATGTGGTACTTGCAAAACGAAGGGACATGCAGCAGATCCACACACGACGTGGCTCATTGGAGGACAATACGACATAGGCAGGAAAATACTGTTCCCGCCCGGGATCGAACTGGGGACCTTCAGCGTGTGAAGCAGACGTGATAACCGCTACACTACGGAAACGACGGACCTGAGGAGTCCATCCTTGTTCATTCGAACTTGCCTCAGACTTTTTCTCGTCCGCGAATGCACACACGACAGTTCTTTTGTCAGCCTGGAACCCATCACAGCCGAGGGCTCAAGAAGTCTTCGGGGCGCTTGAGAGGGTGTCTGCCGTAGCACCCCTAACGAGATAGCGGCGTTTCGCGCAGTCGTTATTGCAAGTCATATCAGCAAAAGCAATCACTTTCTCAGCAGCAGGCAGTGCGAGCCCAGCGGCAGCTCTACATGAAGGTACCAATAGCCCAGGAAGGCCGCCGACCGCGGGAATTCGCGCCGCCCCCATCCCGCCAGCGTACACGAGACTTCCAGGACACCCTGGACGACATCGAGGGACTGGAATAATTGGCATTCGCCGTGTCACAGGGCTCGTTGGTCTAGGGGTATGATTCCTGCTTAGGGTGCAGGAGGTCCCGGGTTCAAATCCCGGACGAGCCCTAGCGTTTTGTGCAAACTGATCGCAAGTCAGTGGCTGAGTCAGCTCAGAAAGCTCGCCGTCAATATCAAATGAATTTCTTATTCGATGTGAGCAATTGACACTCGGGTCCGACGCGTGAAGGCGATTACGAAGGTTTCGGGTACAGATGGTAGCAGATGCATGTTAGTACGTCTTGCTTAAAGTGATGAAAAAGTGATTCCGCCCGGGATCGAACCGGGGACCTTCTGCGTGTTAGGCAGACGTGATAACCGCTACACCACGGAAACTGCTTGTGTGCACCTTACTTCACAGACAACTTGTAGTGATGTTGCCATCGTAACTAAAAAATTCAATAAATGTGGTACTTGCAAAACGAAGGGACATGCAGCAGATCCACACACGACGTGGCTCATTGGAGGACAATACGACATAGGCAGGAAAATACTGTTCCCGCCCGGGATCGAACTTGGGACCTTCAGCGTGTGAAGCAGACGTGATAACCGCTACACTACGGAAACGACGGACCTGAGGAGTCCATCCTTGTTCATTCGAACTTGCCTCAGACTTTCTCTCGTCCGCGAATGCACACACGACAGTTCTTTTGTCAGCCTGGAACCCATCACAGCCGAGGGCTCAAGAAGTCTTCGGGGCGCTTGAGAGGGTGTCTGCCGTAGCACCCCTAACGAGATAGCGGCGTTTCGCGCAGTCGTTATTGCAAGTCGTATCAGCAAAAGCAATCACTTTCTCAGCAGCAGGCAGTGCGAGCCCAGCGGCAGCTCTACATGAAGGTACCAATAGCCCAGGAAGGCCGCCGACCGCGGGAATTCGCGCCGCCCCCATCCCGCCAGCGTACACGAGACTTCCAGGACACCCTGGACGACATCGAGGGACTGGAATAATTGGCATTCGCCGTGTCACAGGGCTCGTTGGTCTAGGGGTATGATTCCTGCTTAGGGTGCAGGAGGTCCCGGGTTGAAATCCCGGACGAGCCCTAGCGTTTTGTGCAAACTGATCGCACGTCAGTGGCTGAGTCAGCTCAAAAAGCTCGCCGTCAATATCAAATGAATTTCTTATTCGATGTGAGCAATTGACACTCGGGTCCGACGCGTGAAGGCGATTACGAAGGTTTCGGGTACAGATGGTAGCAGATGCATGTTAGTACGTCTTGCTTAAAGTGATGAAAAAGTGTTTCCGCCCGGGATCGAACCGGGGACCTTCTGCGTGTTAGGCAGACGTGATAACCGCTACACCACGGAAACTGCTTGTGTGCACCTTACTTCACAGACAACTTGTAGTGATGTTGCCATCGTAACTAAAAAATTCAATAAATGTGGTACTTGCAAAACGAAGGGACATGCAGCAGATCCACACACGACGTGGCTCATTGGAGGACAATACGACATAGGCAGGAAAATACTGTTCCCGCCCGGGATCGAACTTGGGACCTTCAGCGTGTGAAGCAGACGTGATAACCGCTACACTACGGAAACGACGGACCTGAGGAGTCCATCCTTGTTCATTCGAACTTGCCTCAGACTTTCTCTCGTCCGCGAATGCACACACGACAGTTCTTTTGTCAGCCTGGAACCCATCACAGCCGAGGGCTCAAGAAGTCTTCGGGGCGCTTGAGAGGGTGTCTGCCGTAGCACCCCTAACGAGATAGCGGCGTTTCGCGCAGTCGTTATTGCAAGTCATATCAGCAAAAGCAATCACTTTCTCAGCAGCAGGCAGTGCGAGCCCAGCGGCAGCTCTACATGAAGGTACCAATAGCCCAGGAAGGCCGCCGACCGCGGGAATTCGCGCCGCCCCCATCCCGCCAGCGTACACGAGACTTCCAGGACACCCTGGACGACATCGAGGGACTGGAATAATTGGCATTCGCCGTGTCACAGGGCTCGTTGGTCTAGGGGTATGATTCCTGCTTAGGGTGCAGGAGGTCCCGGGTTCAAATCCCGGACGAGCCCTAGCGTTTTGTGCAAACTGATCGCACGTCAGTGGCGGAGTCAGCTCAGAAAGCTCGCCGTCAATATCAAATGAATTTCTTATTCGATGTGAGCAATTGACACTCGGGTCCGACGCGTGAAGGCGATTACGAAGGTTTCGGGTACAGATGGTAGCAGATGCATGTTAGTACGTCTTGCTTAAAGTGATGAAAAAGTGTTTCCGCCCGGGATCGAACCGGGGACCTTCTGCGTGTTAGGCAGACGTGATAACCGCTACACCACGGAAACTGCTTGTGTGCACCTTACTTCACAGACAACTTGTAGTGATGTTGCCATCGTAACTAAAAAATTCAATAAATGTGGTACTTGCAAAACGAAGGGACATGCAGCAGATCCACACACGACGTGGCTCATTGGAGGACAATACGACATAGGCAGGAAAATACTGTTCCCGCCCGGGATCGAACTTGGGACCTTCAGCGTGTGAAGCAGACGTGATAACCGCTACACTACGGAAACGACGGACCTGAGGAGTCCATCCTTGTTCATTCGAACTTGCCTCAGACTTTCTCTCGTCCGCGAATGCACACACGACAGTTCTTTTGTCAGCCTGGAACCCATCACAGCCGAGGGCTCAAGAAGTCTTCGGGGCGCTTGAGAGGGTGTCTGCCGTAGCACCCCTAACGAGATAGCGGCGTTTCGCGCAGTCGTTATTGCAAGTCATATCAGCAAAAGCAATCACTTTCTCAGCAGCAGGCAGTGCGAGCCCAGCGGCAGCTCTACATGAAGGTACCAATAGCCCAGGAAGGCCGCCGACCGCGGGAATTCGCGCCGCCCCCATCCCGCCAGCGTACACGAGACTTCCAGGACACCCTGGACGACATCGAGGGACTGGAATAATTGGCATTCGCCGTGTCACAGGGCTCGTTGGTCTAGGGGTATGATTCCTGCTTAGGGTGCAGGAGGTCCCGGGTTCAAATCCCGGACGAGCCCTAGCGTTTTATGCAAACTGATCGCACGTCAGTGGCTGAGTCAGCGCAAAAAGCTCGCCGTCAATATCAAATGAATTTCTTATTCGATGTGAGCAATTGACACTCGGGTCCGACGCGTGAAGGCGATTACGAAGGTTTCGGGTACAGATGGTAGCAGATGCATGTTAGTACGTCTTGCTTAAAGTGATGAAAAAGTGTTTCCGCCCGGGATCGAACCGGGGACCTTCTGCGTGTTAGGCAGACGTGATAACCGCTACACCACGGAAACTGCTTGTGTGCACCTTACTTCACAGACAACTTGTAGTGATGTTGCCATCGTAACTAAAAAATTCAATAAATGTGGTACTTGCAAAACGAAGGGACATGCAGCAGATCCACACACGACGTGGCTCATTGGAGGACAATACGACATAGGCAGGAAAATACTGTTCCCGCCCGGGATCGAACTTGGGACCTTCAGCGTGTGAAGCAGATGTGATAACCGCTACACTACGGAAACGACGGACCTGAGGAGTCCATCCTTGTTCATTCGAACTTGCCTCAGACTTTCTCTCGTCCGCGAATGCACACACGACAGTTCTTTTGTCAGCCTGGAACCCATCACAGCCGAGGGCTCAAGAAGTCTTCGGGGCGCTTGAGAGGGTGTCTGCCGTAGCACCCCTAACGAGATAGCGGCGTTTCGCGCAGTCGTTATTGCAAGTCATATCAGCAAAAGCAATCACTTTCTCAGCAGCAGGCAGTGCGAGCCCAGCGGCAGCTCTACATGAAGGTACCAATAGCCCAGGAAGGCCGCCGACCGCGGGAATTCGCGCCGCCCCCATCCCGCCAGCGTACACGAGACTTCCAGGACACCCTGGACGACATCGAGGGACTGGAATAATTGGCATTCGCCGTGTCACAGGGCTCGTTGGTCTAGGGGTATGATTCCTGCTTAGGGTGCAGGAGGTCCCGGGTTCAAATCCCGGACGAGCCCTAGCGTTTTGTGCAAACTGATCGGACGTCAGTGGCTGAGTCAGCTCAAAAAGCTCGCCGTCAATATCAAATGAATTTCTTATTCGATGTGAGCAATTGACACTCGGGTCCGACGCGTGAAGGCGATTACGAAGGTTTCGGGTACAGATGGTAGCAGATGCATGTTAGTACGTCTTGCTTAAAGTGATGAAAAAGTGTTTCCGCCCGGGATCGAACCGGGGACCTTCTGCGTGTTAGGCAGACGTGATAACCGCTACACCACGGAAACTGCTTGTGTGCACCTTACTTCACAGACAACTTGTAGTGATGTTGCCATCGTAACTAAAAAATTCAATAAATGTGGTACTTGCAAAACGAAGGGACATGCAGCAGATCCACACACGACGTGGCTCATTGGAGGACAATACGACATAGGCAGGAAAATACTGTTCCCGCCCGGGATCGAACTTGGGACCTTCAGCGTGTGAAGCAGACGTGATAACCGCTACACTACGGAAACGACGGACCTGAGGAGTCCATCCTTGTTCATTCGAACTTGCCTCAGACTTTCTCTCGTCCGCGAATGCACACACGACAGTTCTTTTGTCAGCCTGGAACCCATCACAGCCGAGGGCTCAAGAAGTCTTCGGGGCGCTTGAGAGGGTGTCTGCCGTAGCACCCCTAACGAGATAGCGGCGTTTCGCGCAGTCGTTATTGCAAGTCATATCAGCAAAAGCAATCACTTTCTCAGCAGCAGGCAGTGCGAGCCCAGCGGCAGCTCTACATGAAGGTACCAATAGCCCAGGAAGGCCGCCGACCGCGGGAATTCGCGCCGCCCCCATCCCGCCAGCGTACACGAGACTTCCAGGACACCCTGGACGACATCGAGGGACTGGAATAATTGGCATTCGCCGTGTCACAGGGCTCGTTGGTCTAGGGGTATGATTCCTGCTTAGGGTGCAGGAGGTCCCGGGTTCAAATCCCGGACGAGCCCTAGCGTTTTATGCAAACTGATCGCACGTCAGTGGCTGAGTCAGCGCAAAAAGCTCGCCGTCAATATCAAATGAATTTCTTATTCGATGTGAGCAATTGACACTCGGGTCCGACGCGTGAAGGCGATTACGAAGGTTTCGGGTACAGATGGTAGCAGATGCATGTTAGTACGTCTTGCTTAAAGTGATGAAAAAGTGTTTCCGCCCGGGATCGAACCGGGGACCTTCTGCGTGTTAGGCAGACGTGATAACCGCTACACCACGGAAACTGCTTGTGTGCACCTTACTTCACAGACAACTTGTAGTGATGTTGCCATCGTAACTAAAAAATTCAATAAATGTGGTACTTGCAAAAAGAAGGGACATGCAGCAGATCCACACACGACGTGGCTCATTGGAGGACAATACGACATAGGCAGGAAAATACTGTTCCCGCCCGGGATCGAACTTGGGACCTTCAGCGTGTGAAGCAGACGTGATAACCGCTACACTACGGAAACGACGGACCTGAGGAGTCCATCCTTGTTCATTCGAACTTGCCTCAGACTTTCTCTCGTCCGCGAATGCACACACGACAGTTCTTTTGTCAGCCTGGAACCCATCACAGCCGAGGGCTCAAGAAGTCTTCGGGGCGCTTGAGAGGGTGTCTGCCGTAGCACCCCTAACGAGATAGCGGCGTTTCGCGCAGTCGTTATTGCAAGTCATATCAGCAAAAGCAATCACTTTCTCAGCAGCAGGCAGTGCGAGCCCAGCGGCAGCTCTACATGAAGGTACCAATAGCCCAGGAAGGCCGCCGACCGCGGGAATTCGCGCCGCCCCCATCCCGCCAGCGTACACGAGACTTCCAGGACACCCTGGACGACATCGAGGGACTGGAATAATTGGCATTCGCCGTGTCACAGGGCTCGTTGGTCTAGGGGTATGATTCCTGCTTAGGGTGCAGGAGGTCCCGGGTTCAAATCCCGGACGAGCCCTAGCGTTTTATGCAAACTGATCGCACGTCAGTGGCTGAGTCAGCGCAAAAAGCTCGCCGTCAATATCAAATGAATTTCTTATTCGATGTGAGCAATTGACACTCGGGTCCGACGCGTGAAGGCGATTACGAAGGTTTCGGGTACAGATGGTAGCAGATGCATGTTAGTACGTCTTGCTTAAAGTGATGAAAAAGTGTTTCCGCCCGGGATCGAACCGGGGACCTTCTGCGTGTTAGGCAGACGTGATAACCGCTACACCACGGAAACTGCTTGTGTGCACCTTACTTCACAGACAACTTGTAGTGATGTTGCCATCGTAACTAAAAAATTCAATAAATGTGGTACTTGCAAAACGAAGGGACATGCAGCAGATCCACACACGACGTGGCTCATTGGAGGACAATACGACATAGGCAGGAAAATACTGTTCCCGCCCGGGATCGAACTTGGGACCTTCAGCGTGTGAAGCAGATGTGATAACCGCTACACTACGGAAACGACGGACCTGAGGAGTCCATCCTTGTTCATTCGAACTTGCCTCAGACTTTCTCTCGTCCGCGAATGCACACACGACAGTTCTTTTGTCAGCCTGGAACCCATCACAGCCGAGGGCTCAAGAAGTCTTCGGGGCGCTTGAGAGGGTGTCTGCCGTAGCACCCCTAACGAGATAGCGGCGTTTCGCGCAGTCGTTATTGCAAGTCATATCAGCAAAAGCAATCACTTTCTCAGCAGCAGGCAGTGCGAGCCCAGCGGCAGCTCTACATGAAGGTACCAATAGCCCAGGAAGGCCGCCGACCGCGGGAATTCGCGCCGCCCCCATCCCGCCAGCGTACACGAGACTTCCAGGACACCCTGGACGACATCGAGGGACTGGAATAATTGGCATTCGCCGTGTCACAGGGCTCGTTGGTCTAGGGGTATGATTCCTGCTTAGGGTGCAGGAGGTCCCGGGTTCAAATCCCGGACGAGCCCTAGCGTTTTATGCAAACTGATCGCACGTCAGTGGCTGAGTCAGCGCAAAAAGCTCGCCGTCAATATCAAATGAATTTCTTATTCGATGTGAGCAATTGACACTCGGGTCCGACGCGTGAAGGCGATTACGAAGGTTTCGGGTACAGATGGTAGCAGATGCATGTTAGTACGTCTTGCTTAAAGTGATGAAAAAGTGTTTCCGCCCGGGATCGAACCGGGGACCTTCTGCGTGTTAGGCAGACGTGATAACCGCTACACCACGGAAACTGCTTGTGTGCACCTTACTTCACAGACAACTTGTAGTGATGTTGCCATCGTAACTAAAAAATTCAATAAATGTGGTACTTGCAAAAAGAAGGGACATGCAGCAGATCCACACACGACGTGGCTCATTGGAGGACAATACGACATAGGCAGGAAAATACTGTTCCCGCCCGGGATCGAACTTGGGACCTTCAGCGTGTGAAGCAGACGTGATAACCGCTACACTACGGAAACGACGGACCTGAGGAGTCCATCCTTGTTCATTCGAACTTGCCTCAGACTTTCTCTCGTCCGCGAATGCACACACGACAGTTCTTTTGTCAGCCTGGAACCCATCACAGCCGAGGGCTCAAGAAGTCTTCGGGGCGCTTGAGAGGGTGTCTGCCGTAGCACCCCTAACGAGATAGCGGCGTTTCGCGCAGTCGTTATTGCAAGTCATATCAGCAAAAGCAATCACTTTCTCAGCAGCAGGCAGTGCGAGCCCAGCGGCAGCTCTACATGAAGGTACCAATAGCCCAGGAAGGCCGCCGACCGCGGGAATTCGCGCCGCCCCCATCCCGCCAGCGTACACGAGACTTCCAGGACACCCTGGACGACATCGAGGGACTGGAATAATTGGCATTCGCCGTGTCACAGGGCTCGTTGGTCTAGGGGTATGATTCCTGCTTAGGGTGCAGGAGGTCCCGGGTTCAAATCCCGGACGAGCCCTAGCGTTTTATGCAAACTGATCGCACGTCAGTGGCTGAGTCAGCGCAAAAAGCTCGCCGTCAATATCAAATGAATTTCTTATTCGATGTGAGCAATTGACACTCGGGTCCGACGCGTGAAGGCGATTACGAAGGTTTCGGGTACAGATGGTAGCAGATGCATGTTAGTACGTCTTGCTTAAAGTGATGAAAAAGTGTTTCCGCCCGGGATCGAACCGGGGACCTTCTGCGTGTTAGGCAGACGTGATAACCGCTACACCACGGAAACTGCTTGTGTGCACCTTACTTCACAGACAACTTGTAGTGATGTTGCCATCGTAACTAAAAAATTCAATAAATGTGGTACTTGCAAAACGAAGGGACATGCAGCAGATCCACACACGACGTGGCTCATTGGAGGACAATACGACATAGGCAGGAAAATACTGTTCCCGCCCGGGATCGAACTTGGGACCTTCAGCGTGTGAAGCAGATGTGATAACCGCTACACTACGGAAACGACGGACCTGAGGAGTCCATCCTTGTTCATTCGAACTTGCCTCAGACTTTCTCTCGTCCGCGAATGCACACACGACAGTTCTTTTGTCAGCCTGGAACCCATCACAGCCGAGGGCTCAAGAAGTCTTCGGGGCGCTTGAGAGGGTGTCTGCCGTAGCACCCCTAACGAGATAGCGGCGTTTCGCGCAGTCGTTATTGCAAGTCATATCAGCAAAAGCAATCACTTTCTCAGCAGCAGGCAGTGCGAGCCCAGCGGCAGCTCTACATGAAGGTACCAATAGCCCAGGAAGGCCGCCGACCGCGGGAATTCGCGCCGCCCCCATCCCGCCAGCGTACACGAGACTTCCAGGACACCCTGGACGACATCGAGGGACTGGAATAATTGGCATTCGCCGTGTCACAGGGCTCGTTGGTCTAGGGGGGGACTTCACTCAATAACTTGCGACCAATCACCCTACTCAATGCAGATTTCAAAATCTTTACTCGGATTCTGAATGCCAGGCTCAAGCCAGTCCTTAGTAAAGTGCTTGGTTCATACCACATGAACGTGGTTACTGGTCGATCGATGATAGACGCCCTGTGCGAATACCGAGATATTGCATATTTGACTTGGATTTGCAAGACCACGTTGGCAATAGTCTTTTTTGACTTCGATAAGGCATTTGATCGGACTAACCATGGATTTCTATTCCGAACGCTGGACAAACTGGGTTTCAACCATCATTTCGTACAGATCATCAGGAACTGTATCTGCAATACGTCTTCCCGCGTGAAATTCAACGGCCAGTTAACAGCCCCTGTGCCCATTCAACAAGGTTTGCGACAAGGGTGCCCGCTTTCTACGACTCTTTTCGCCATTGCTATAGAGCCACTACTGAAAACGTTTTCCGTCACCTTACCGGGTCTTCAAACGCTGAATACAAAGACCGTCTGTCATGCCTATGCGGACGATATCAGCGTCCTTATCAACAACGACGAAGAGTTCGATACCGTGCGACGGCTTGTACAACAGTATGCCAGCGCCTGCGGTGCACGCCTTAACGAACGGAAATCCAAAGTCTTGCATCTAGGTCCGCAGGCTCGCTTCGCGGACACCGTTTGGTTAGAGGCAACCAACCAGCTCAAGCACCTTGGTTTGATTCTCACTCCGAATCCACGGGAAATGGTAAGAGTGAATTGGGAACAGAAGCTCAACGTCCTTCGCGCTTTGATTCGAGAGCACAATATGCGGTGTTTAGACAGGATTCAGAGAGCACATTTCGTCAATTATTATGTTCTCAGCAAGATTTACCATGTTGCCGCTGTTCTCCCTATTCCTCCTGATATTGCCAACAGAATCTTAGCCCTTGCAGGCTGGTACATTTGGCGAGGTAATATTTTTAAAGTCGCCTTCAAGGCTACCGCTTTACCTCAGTATAAAGGTGGTTTAGCCCTTAAAAATGTTGAATTACAGTGCTTAGCGATTTTTCTAGCTCGAACAACAAGGATCTTACGATATAGTCAGACAGGTCTTACAGCGCGTCTATTCCAGCAGTTACGACCACCGGATATGACGCCACCGATAAATGTTGGACATATCCATCACGAGCTCGTTCATATTCGCCGTTATTACGTGGAGTCCAGCTATGTGCATCAACACCTGCAACCACTCACTGCTGCTGCTGTCTACAGTGTCTTTACGAATCGGCAACAGAATAACTCTATAGAAATGAAGTATCCTGGCAAGAACTGGCGACAAATTTGGATGAATATCAGCGCTCCTTTTCTTCATTCCCGAGTTCGTTCCGTGTGGTATGATGTTGTGAACGAGGTGATGCCCACGGGAGAGAAATTGTGTAAGATCCAATTACGGCCTACACCGACTTGCGACACATGTGGCCATGTGGAAACATTGCAACACATATTATACTGCAGAGATCAGACGCAAATCTGGAATTGGACGAGAATGAAACTGGCTCTTATTAATAGAACGACGCCATCCGCAATACAACTGCAAGATATATTCCACCCGGACTGGAAATTATTTCCGAAATCTAAGAATAATAGCTATACCTGGTTAATTGGACAGTACCTATATTATATGCTGACGACTAAAACACCCACAATTTCTGATTTTCATTTGTATCTTATCGCCGAATATTACGCGATCAAACGATTACGGAAGTATAAAGAAAAGTTTCAGAATTTTCTCACCGTTGCTTTGAATGATGGGAAGCTTTAAGTGTGCGAACCAATGGGTACGATCATTGCTTTTTTTATTTATTTCTTCTGTTATCAGGGTATCTAATTGTCAGTTTTCAGGACTCCATTGCTTCATAGGTTGTACAAGGTGGGCACCAAAGGTCAACGAGAAGCAGCATGCAACAGGATGCCAAACTTGTGAAGCCAGTATTTATTTCTGTTTTTACTTTACTCAGAAGACAAGTATAGTTTAATTTGACGAAGTTTAACAGACGGGGCAGTATTTCTTTCTAGATACCCATTTTTCCTCTATACGGAACTTTATTTCTATTATTATTTACGATGCTGACAGAGAAACCTCTGATCTTGTTGTTTTTGCCTCCACTAACTCAAGGAACACATACTAGTAACCAGTTACTTTCGCTAATAACTCCAAGAAAACACCACGGCGGTAATCTCGGCGAACTTACTCTCAACGCTAAGAGATGACGACTTTGAATCATGCCTTCAGGAAACTGAATCATCAACGAATGCAGAACGACACGGAAACATTATGCCATTATTACGTGAAGACGAGCTTGAGACGAAGTGATCCTGAGATCTACCAACGCAAATAAAAAAAAAAAAAAAAAAAAAAAAAAAAAAAAAAAAAAAAAAATTAAAAAAAAGTTAAAAAATAAATAAATAAATAAATTATACACTACTATAGCGCAGAAGCTAGCCGAAGAAGGCACACAAAGGTGAGCGTATGGATGGGCTGTGTGGGGAGAAGGGAGGCCCAAAAAAAAACTAAAAAAAAAAAAAAGAAAAAAAAAAAAAAAAGGGGTATGATTCCTGCTTAGGGTGCAGGAGGTCCCGGGTTCAAATCCCGGACGAGCCCTAGCGTTTTGTGCAAACTGATCGCACGTCAGTGGCTGAGTCAGCGCAAAAAGCTCGCCGTCAATATCAAATGAATTTCTTATTCGATGTGAGCAATTGACACTCGGGTCCGACGCGTGAAGGCGATTACGAAGGTTTCGGGTACAGATGGTAGCAGATGCATGTTAGTAAGTCTTGCTTAAAGTGATGAAAAAGCGTTTCCGCCCGGGATCGAACCGGGGACCTTCTGCGTGTTAGGCAGACGTGATAACCGCTACACCACGGAAACTGCTTGTGTGCACCTTACTTCACAGACAACTTGTAGTGATGTTGCCATCGTAACTAAAAAATTCAATAAATGTGGTACTTGCAAAACGAAGGGACATGCAGCAGATCCACACACGACGTGGCTCATTGGAGGACAATACGACATAGGCAGGAAAATACTGTTCCCGCCCGGGATCGAACCGGGGACCTTCTGCGTGTGAAGCAGACGTGATAACCGCTACACTACGGAAACGACGGACCCGAGAAGTCCATCCTTGTTCACTCGAACTTGCCTCAGCCTTTCTCTAGTCCGCGAATGCACACACGACAGTTCTTTTGTCAGCCTGGAACCCATCACAGCCGAGGGCTCAAGAAGTCTTCGGGGTGCTCGAGAGGGTGTCTGCCGTAGCACCCCTAACGAGATAGCGGCGTTTCGCGCAGTCGTTATTGCAAGTCATATCAGCAAAAGCAATCACTTTCTCAGCAGCAGGCAGTGCGAGCCCAGCGGCAGCTCTACATGAAGGTACCAATAGCCCAGGAAGGCCGCCGACCGCGGGAATTCGCGCCGCCCCCATCCCGCCAGCGTACACGAGACTTCCAGGGCACCCTGGACGACGTCTAGGGACTGCAATAATTGGCATTCGGCGTGTCACAGGGCTCGTTGGTCTAGGGGCAGTCGTCTACTCGCGGCTGGCGAGGTGAGCGGACGTGCGCTGTTTACGTCCTCGCTGTTCCGGACCAGCTCCGCGGCGAGTGGTGAGTCAACACGGTGGGACTAGCCGTTTCTCGAGGAATTTAGTCATGTACACGTGGTAACGATGGAGTCTCATTTCCGTACAAACACACTGAAATTTAGTTTCGACGATCATTATGCACGACCTAAGCCATACGAAATAGAGGCCTTTTTGCGCGATGTAGTGAAGTTACAATTTGACGACGTTATCGGGATCCATTTGTCGATAGTTAGCCGGACAGTCTATGTGAAGATGTCGAACACAGACTGCTGTGCACGAGTAATAGCCTCTTCGGGAGGTCGATTTAAGTTCACCCATTGTGACGGTAACGTGGGAGATGTGACGGTTGAAATGGCGGGACTTGGCGTCAGGACCATTAGGATCTTTGAACTTCCGTTTGAGGTGCCTGCAGGGCAGATCAATCATGTTCTTACTACATATGGCACGGTCTTAAGTAATACAGCGGAGAAGTGGACAACTTTCAATACCTTCCCTGTTCTCAATGGGGTGCGGCAGGTCAAAATTGATCTTCGGCGTCACGTCCCTTCATATATATACGTCAGTGGATGTAGAGCCATTGTCATGTATGAAGGGCAACCCCGAACGTGCTCAGGTTGTGGTAAGGAAGGCCATGTTCGCTCGGACTGCATGCAGCGGAGGATAGCGCAGTTACCAGTGGGAGAAGCCGTAAGACCTGCGACTATGCAGTCGTTGCCGGTCAGTTACGTTGCGGCAGTCAGAGGACCGGAACCGGACCACTTACTAGTCGAGGAGGCGGCTCCTCGCCCGTCACCACCTGAGACCGACGATGCGCCCATAGTCGCGAACCAGATAACGGCGACAAACTTATCCGCTGCCCAGTCAGAGCAACAGGTAACTCCCGATGACGAGGGCTATGCCGCAGTTGCTGCGGCTGAAAACGTCGTGCTCCAGGATCCGGAGGGCCCGCAGGAACCGGACCAGACCGTATCTTCCGATAGTGAGATGAGCCGACCACGGC
The DNA here is from genome assembly GCF_021461395.2 of Schistocerca americana. NCBI lineage: Eukaryota > Metazoa > Arthropoda > Insecta > Orthoptera > Acrididae > Schistocerca > Schistocerca americana. The sequence goes on from NC_060120.1 coordinate 40,410,187, forward strand.
ACTCACCCCGCAGACGCAAAAAACAACGGATTGCGCCCCCGAACGCGGACCAGACGGCGAAGGAGGTGCGAGAAAAGGCTCAGCGGGTTGCCCGCACACTTGGAGGAACACCGGTAGCACAAGACGATGGCATCCACCAGGTCCTCATTCCGGCAGACATTCTTACGACGACCGAGCCACCTCACCCTCCCACCGAACAGATGGTAGTGCTCGCGACACGGGAGGTGACCCCGCATGACATACCCATGCAGACACTTGACGGCGCAACGACGGAGGTTGGCCTCCGGGCGACCGGCAACTGGGCCGATGATGTGGAAAGCGTTCCACCAGGAGGGGACTTGAATGACGATCCTATGGTTGGTGTGGGGACAGCGATCATGCGCGGGGTCGGGGATGATACGGATGGGCTTACCACCCGCCCCAGCGACCAGTAATCTATAGTGCGTGTAGTCACAGAAAAGGCCTTCCTTCCTTCCATCCGCGAATGACTTCTGCACAAGCTTACAGGATAGGGACTGTCAACATCAACAGTATCAGCAGCAATCTAAAGCTGCAGACCTTCCGTGATATGTTATATGCGGCCGAACTCGACGTGGTCTTACTACAAGAGGTGAAGAACATAGACCTCGCCACGATTAGTGGATATATAGCCTTCACTCATCCCGGGACTGTGCAAGAACTTGGAACAGCCATCCTCACAAAGGAAGGGATACTAGCGACTGACGTAGAGTACCTCCCAACGGCGAGAGGTATGGCACTCACCATTTACGATACTCGTATTGTCAACGTCTATGCCCCTTCAGGCACTGGTAATAGACCGCAACGGGCGGCGTTTTTTAACGATGCTATTGCACCATTGCTTGTAGGCCATTACGACCACATTATATTCGGTGGCGACTACAACTGCGTCCTATCTCCGAAAGACCAGACGCCACATTTTAACACATGTCCGGATCTAGCGGCTATAATACGGGACTTTCATTTTATTGATACCTGGGAACACGTCAATGGCGATAGGCCAGGATTCACGCATATCACGACTCACTCCGCCAGCCGACTCGATCGTATTTACGTCACGCTGGATTTAAGTCGAAGACTTTTGCAGACGGAGATATGGCCGACCGTCTTCTCTGACCACGCGGCGTACATTTGTACACTCAACCTCCAACGCCAAGGGACGTACCGTGGAAGAGGATACTGGAAGTTGAATGTATCGCATTTGGACGAACAGGCATGCCATGAACTCTTCGCTGCGTCTTGGGCGGCTTGTGAGAGAAGGTTTTCTCAATATGCCTCGGCGTTGGAATGGTGGCTAAACTGTGCAAAACCGACAATCAGGAAGGCCTTTATGAGATACTCCCGTGACAGGAAGGAGTGGTACACCAGGACGGTCGAGTTCTATTTCCAGGTCCTTCGCGACTTATACCGCCCGGACGCGTCGATTATAGACAATCACCAAGAAATACAACGGATAAAAGCCACGATTACGGCTTTGACGCGTCAAAAGCTCATCGGGTGCAAAGTCAGGGCGCGACTTCGTGACGGTGTCGCAGGCGAGCAACCTTCCATCTATCACGTACTTAAGGAGCGGACAGGTCGCCGCAGGAAACTGGTCACTGAACTACGGACGGAGGACGGATGTTTGTTGTTGCAGCAGCGTGAGATATCAGCTGAGATGAAGCACTATTATGCGACGCTATACGCCGCTGGCCCTGTGGATCACGAGGCGATGGAGGCTTTACTGTCGGGTATAACCCGCAAGATGAATCAGACGGAAGCACTTCAATTGTTGGCTGAACCTACAGAAGAGGAAGTAGAAGATGCACTGCTGACGGGCCCTGAGAACAAGTCACCTGGTCCAGACGGCCTACCGGTGGAGTTCTATCGCACATTTAAACGACTGTTGTTACCGAAACTGACGTGCATATGCCAGGAATTAATGGACCCCGACAAAGACATCCCGCGACAATTCAGTGAGGGCTTGATCATACCGGTTCCTAAGTCACCATTGGCGCAATCCGCAAACCACTACCGCCCGCTCACACTTCTAAACTGTGATTATAAGATCTTTGCAAGGATTATAGCTAGGAGACTCAAACCGGTGATGAACACGGTTACAGCCCCGCCACAAACGAGTGTCGGTATAGGCCGCAACATTCACGACACCTTGTGTGACTATCGCGACGTCATAGCGGTAGCTGCCGCCTGTCGCATTCCGTGCGCCTTGGTTGCTCTCGATTTTGACAAAGCATTCGACCGTGTGAACCATGAGTATTTACTGAAAACCATGCAGACAATGAACTTCCCCCACCGTTTCCTCACCATCATCGCACGACTGCTGCGCCACTCCCAGTCCACGATTTTGCTCAACGGGCGATCAGTGGGGCCGATAACTATTGAAAGTTCGGTCAGACAGGGCTGCCCTATGTCGATGGCGCTGTTTGCTATCGCCATCGAGCCGCTATTAACAGCGCTGACCTCACACCTCCAGGGTGTCCTGATGTATGGTCACAAGTTTGTATGCCGCGCCTACGCGGATGATGTGGCCTTTCTTGTGCGAACCACGTCTGAGATACGGACGGCGATGGACATAGTAGAGCAGTATAGGAAGGCGGCGGGGGCTCAGTTGAATGTAATGAAGTCCGGTGTCCTGAACATCGGTCGCGGATTGAAGGCCCCTATTCCTGGACAGATCAAGGTGATCACGGTCATGAAGTGCTTGGGAGTGAAATTTACTCGTGACATCCGACGCACGATTGCAATCAATTACAAAGATTTGCTAAATACGGTGCGCGCGAGCATACGTCAACATACCCTCAGGTCGCTGGACGAAATACAACGCGTGGCATTGGTGAACATTTATCTCGTCTCTAAAATTAACTATGTGGCACGCGTACTTCCGCTACCCCTCCCGATGGCAAGCAGATTGTTAGCTGCCTTCGGCCACTTTGTCAGCCGCGGCCACATTTTCAAAGTCAAGTATTCTACGTTGACTCTGCCGTCGGCGTCAGGTGGTCTCAACCTCACCGACGTCTATACGAAGACACGGGCCCTGTACGTCAGTTCTACATTTAGCAGATGGAAGAATTCGCCCAATAGTATCACCACTTTTCTATTGAACGAAATAAAGCCGGCTAATCTTGACGCGCCTGTGGATGTTCATCACATACCAGACGACCTTCATCATATCAAGCAATTTTTGCTTGACTATAGCTACATCCGCCTGGGAATGCCTGAGGAACAGATAGTCACAGTGCGAGCAGTGTACAAATATTTGCTCACGACGCACGCCCGAAACAGTATTGAAGTTAAGTACCCCGAGGCAGTCTGGCCACGTGTATGGAGAAGTGTTCATCATCCACATTTGCCAACGGGAGTGAGAGCATTGTGGTATTACGTGGTCAATAGGAAACTTCCCACGACTTCCCGCTTACATTCGATACATTTGGCTGATACTTCCCTTTGTGCAACCTGTAACGTGCAAGATACTGATGAACACACATTCGTATGCGGTACGGCGCAAGACATCTGGAAAGCGGTTAGAAACCTCTTGGCATTTCTACAACGCACGTCCCCTCAAGCCATCACCCTTAAGAGTCTACTTCTACCGGACGATGACCTCTACCCTACCACGAAACGAAATGCCGTAACCTGGCTGAAAGGACAAGCAATCTACTATATTATTACAAACTCAGAACGTAGTATTGGAGACTTTTCGACATATTTACAAACACAGCACGATGGACTTCGCAAACTTCCACATTACAAACAGGAATACGCAAATTTTCTCATTAAAGCGATCATGGATCCCCCACAGAATTGGCGGGTGTAAAGCTAAGAGTGGACAAGACAGGACAGTAAAGAGAAGAGACCACACGATGAAACAGGACGAACTCGCAACGGAGTGAACACATTGCACCCCGAGAAGCCGACCTTACAGTTTTCCGACGTAAGAGGGCCCCTAAAGTACGGTTGCCAAAGGTAATTTGAAAAAAATAACGAACAACCACAATGCCGATGGAGGCGGCACATACAGAGGATTTCTTCTCGGAGATGGCATTCATGAGTCGAAGCCACTCATCCCTTTTGTTTTCATTTACTTTATGTTATACCATTAAAAAAAAAAAAAAAAAAAAAAAACTAATAAATTTAAAGCGTAGAAGCTAGCCGACGAAGGCAGCAAAAAAAAAAAAAAAAAAAAAAAAAAAAAAAGGGGTATGATTCCTGCTTAGGGTGCAGGAGGTCCCGCGTTCAAATCCCGGACGAGCCCTAGCGTTTTGTGCAAACTGATCGCACGTCAGAGGCTGAGTCAGCGCAAAAAGCTCGCCGTCAATATCAAATGAATTTCTTATTCGATGTGAGCAATTGACACTCGGGTCCGACGCGTGAAGGCGATTACGAAGGTTTCGGGTACAGATGGTAGCAGATGCATGTTAGTACGTCTTGCTTAAAGTGATGAAAAAGTGTTTCCGCCCGGGATCGAACCGGGGACCTTCTGCGTGTTAGGCAGACGTGATAACCGCTACACCACGGAAACTGCTTGTGTGCACCTTACTTCACAGACAACTTGTAGTGATGTTGCCATCGTAACTAAAAAATTCAATAAATGTGGTACTTGCAAAACGAAGGGACATGCAGCAGATCCACACACGACGTGGCTCATTGGAGGACAATACGACATAGGCAGGAAAATACTGTTCCCGCCCGGGATCGAACCGGGGACCTTCTGCGTGTGAAGCAGACGTGATAACCGCTAAACTACGGAAACGACGGACCCGAGGAGTCCATCGTTGTTCACTCCAATTTGCCGCAGCCATTCTCTCGTCCGCGAATGCACATACACGTCTGCCTGGAACCCATCACAGCCGAGGGCTCAAGAAGTCTTCGGGGTGCTCGAGAGGGAGTCTGCCGTAGCACCCCTAACGAGATAGCGGCGTTTCGCGCAGTCGTTATTGCAAGTCATATCAGCAAAAGCAATCACTTTCTCAGCAGCAGGCAGTGCGAGCCCAGCGGCAGCTCTACATGAAGGTACCAGTAGCCCAGGAAGGCCGCCGACCGCGGGAATTCGCGCCGCCCCCATCCCGCCAGCGTACACGAGACTTCCAGGGCACCCTGGACGACATCGAGGGACTGGAATAATTGGCATTCGCCGTGTCACAGGGCTCGTTGGTCTAGGGGTATGATTCCTGCTTAGGGTGCAGGAGGTCCCGGCAGTCTACTCGCGGCTGGCGAGGTGAGCGGACGTGCGCTGTTTACGTCCTCGCTGTTGCGGCCAGCTCCGCGGCGAGTGGTGAGTCAACACGGTGGGACTAGCCGTTTCTCGAGGAATTTAATCATGTACACGTGGTAACGATGGAGTCTCATTTCCGTACAAATACACTGAAATTTAGTTTCGACGACCATTATGCACGACCTAAGCCATACGAAGTAGAGGCCTTTTTGCGCGATGTAGTGAAGTTACAATTTGGCGACGTAATCGGGATCCATTTGTCGATAGTTAGCCGAACAGTCTATGTGAAGATGTCGAACACAGACTGCTGTGCACGAGTAATAGCCTCTTCGGGAGGTCGATTTAAGTTCACCCATTGTGACGGTAACGTGGGGGATGTGACGGTTGAAATGGCGGGACTTGGCGTCAGGACCATTAGGATCTTTGAGCTTCCGTTTGAGGTGCCTGCAGGGCAGATCAATCAAGTTCTTACTACATATGGCACGGTCTTAAGTAATACAGCGGAGAAGTGGACAACTTTCAATACCTTCCCTGTTCTCAATGGGGTGCGGCAGATCAAAATTGATCTTCGGCGTCACGTCCCTTCATATATATACGTCAGTGGATGTAGAGCCATTGTCATGTATGACGGGCAACCCCGAACGTGCTCAGGTTGTGGTAAGGAAGGCCATGTTCGCTCGGACTGCATGCAGCGGAGGATAGCGCAGTTACCAGTGGGAGAATCCGAAAGACCTGCGACTATGCAGTCGTTGCCGGTAAGTTACGTTGCGGCAGTCAGGGGACCGGAACCGGACCACTTACTAGTAGAGGAGGCGGCTCCTCGCCCGTCACCACCTGAGACCAACGTTGCGCCCACGACTATGCAGTCGTTGCCGGTAAGTTACGTTGCGGCAGTCAGGGGACCGGAACCGGACCACTTACTAGTAGAGGAGGCGGCTCCTCGCCCGTCACCACCTGAGACCAACGTTGCGCCCATAGTCACGAACCAGATAACGGCGACAAACTTATCCGCTGCCCAGTCAGAGCAACAGGTAACTCCCGATGACGAGGGCCATGCCGCAGTTGCTGCGGCTGAAAACGTCGTGCTCCAGGATCCGGAGGGCCCGCAGGAGCCGGACCAGACCGTATCTTCCGATAATGAGATGGGCCGACCACGGCACTCACCCCGCAGACGCAAAAAACAACGGATTGCGCCCCCGAACGCGGACCAGACGGCGAAGGAGGTGCGAGAAAAGGCTCAGCGGGTTGCCCGCACACTTGGAGGAACACCGGTAGCACAAGACGATGGCATCCACCAGGTCCTCATTCCGGCGGACATTCTTGCGACGGCCGAGCCACCTACCCCTCCCACCGAACGGATGGTAGTGCACGCGACACGGGAGGTGACCCCGCATGACATACCCATGCAGACACTTGACGGCGACACGACGGAGGTTGGCCTCCGGGCGACCGGCAACTGGGCCGATGATGTGGAAAACGTTCCGCCAGGAGGGGACTTGAATGACGATCCTATGGTTGGTGTGGGGACAGCGGTCATGCGCGGGGTCGGGGATGATACGGATGGGCTTCCCCCCCGCCCCAGCGACCACTAATCTATAGTGTGTGTAGTCACAGAAAAGGCCTTCCTTTCTTCCATCCGCGAATGACTTCTGCACAAGCTTACAGGATAGGGACTGTCAACATCAACAGTATCAGCAGCAATCTTAAGCTACAGACCTTCCGTGATATGTTATATGCGGCCGAACTCGACATGGTCTTACTACAAGAGGTGAAGAACATAGACCTCGCCACGATTAGTGGATATATAGCCTTCACTCATCCCGGGACTGTGCAAGAACTTGGAACAGCCATCCTCACAAAGGAAGGGATACTAGCGACTGACGTAGAGTACCTCCCAACGGCGAGAGGTATGGCACTCACCATTTACGATACTCGTATTGTCAACGTCTATGCCCCTTCAGGGACTGGTAATAGACCGCAACGGGCGGCGTTTTTTAACGATGCTATTGCACCATTGCTTGTAGGCCATTACGACCACATTATATTCGGTGGCGACTACAACTGCGTCCTATCTCCGAAAGATCAGACGCCACATTTTAACACATGTCCGGATCTAGCGGCTATAATACGGGACTTTCATTTTATTGATACCTGGGAACACGTCAATGGCGATAGGCCAGGATTCACGCATATCACGACTCACTCCGCCAGCCGACTCGATCGTATTTACGTCACGCTGGATTTAAGTCGAAGACTTTTGCAGACGGAGATATGGCCGACCGTCTTCTCTGACCACGCGGCGTACATTTGTACACTCAACCTCCAACGCCAAGGGACGTACCGTGGAAGAGGATACTGGAAGTTGAATGTATCGCATTTGGACGAACAGGCATGCCATGAACTCTTCGCTGCGTCTTGGGCGGCTTGTGTGAGAGGTTTTTCTCAATATGCCTCGGCGTTGGAATGGTGGCTAAACTGTGCAAAACCGACGATCAGGAAGGCCTTTATGAGATACTCCCGTGACAGGAAGGAATGGTACACCAGGACGGTCGAGTTCTATTTCCAGGTCCTTCGAGACTTATACCGCCCGGACGCGTCGATTATAGACAATCACCAGGAAATACAACGGATAAAAGCCACGATTACGGCTTTGACGCGTCAAAAGCTCATCGGGTGCAAAGTCAGGGCGCGACTTCGTGACGGTGTCGCAGGCGAGCAACCTTCCATCTATCACGTACTTAAGGAGCGGACAGGTCGCCGCAGGAAACTGGTCACTGAACTACGGACGGAGGACGGATGTTTGTTGTTGCAGCAGCGTGAGATATCAGCTGAGATGAAGCACTATTATGCGACGCTATACGCCGCTGGCCCTGTGGATCACGAGGCGATGGAGGCTTTACTGTCGGGTATAACCCGCAAGATGAATCAGACGGAAGCACTTCAATTGTTGGCTGAACCTACAGAAGAGGAAGTAGAAGATGCACTGCTGACGGGCCCTGAGAACAAGTCACCTGGTCCAGACGGCCTACCGGTGGAGTTCTATCGCACATTTAAACGACTGTTGTTACCGAAACTGACGTGCATATGCCAGGAATTAATGGACCCCGACAAAGACATCCCGCGACAATTCAGTGAGGGCTTGATCATACCGGTTCCTAAGTCACCATTGGCGCAATCCGCAAACCACTACCGCCCGCTCACACTTCTAAACTGTGATTATAAGATCTTTGCAAGGATTATAGCTAGGAGACTCAAACCGGTGATGAACACGGTTACAGCCCCGCCACAAACGAGTGTCGGTATAGGCCGCAACATTCACGACACCTTGTGTGACTATCGCGACGTCATAGCGGTAGCTGCCGCCTGTCGCATTCCGTGCGCCTTGGTTGCTCTCGATTTTGACAAAGCATTCGACCGTGTGAACCATGAGTATTTACTGAAAACCATGCAGACAATGAACTTCCCCCACCGTTTCCTCACCATCATCGCACGACTGCTGCGCCACTCCCAGTCCACGATTTTGCTCAACGGGCGATCAGTGGGGCCGATAACTATTGAAAGTTCGGTCAGACAGGGCTGCCCTATGTCGATGGCGCTGTTTGCTATCGCCATCGAGCCGCTATTAACAGCGCTGACCTCACACCTCCAGGGTGTCCTGATGTATGGTCACAAGTTTGTATGCCGCGCCTACGCGGATGATGTGGCCTTTCTTGTGCGAACCACGTCTGAGATACGGACGGCGATGGACATAGTAGAGCAGTATAGGAAGGCGGCGGGGGCTCAGTTGAATGTAATGAAGTCCGGTGTCCTGAACATCGGTCGCGGATTGAAGGCCCCTATTCCTGGACAGATCAAGGTGATCACGGTCATGAAGTGCTTGGGAGTGAAATTTACTCGTGACATCCGACGCACGATTGCAATCAATTACAAAGATTTGCTAAATACGGTGCGCGCGAGCATACGTCAACATACCCTCAGGTCGCTGGACGAAATACAACGCGTGGCATTGGTGAACATTTATCTCGTCTCTAAAATTAACTATGTGGCACGCGTACTTCCGCTACCCCTCCCGATGGCAAGCAGATTGTTAGCTGCCTTCGGCCACTTTGTCAGCCGCGGCCACATTTTCAAAGTCAAGTATTCTACGTTGACTCTGCCGTCGGCGTCAGGTGGTCTCAACCTCACCGACGTCTATACGAAGACACGGGCCCTGTACGTCAGTTCTACATTTAGCAGATGGAAGAATTCGCCCAATAGTATCACCACTTTTCTATTGAACGAAATAAAGCCGGCTAATCTTGACGCGCCTGTGGATGTTCATCACATACCAGACGACCTTCATCATATCAAGCAATTTTTGCTTGACTATAGCTACATCCGCCTGGGAATGCCTGAGGAACAGATAGTCACAGTGCGAGCAGTGTACAAATATTTGCTCACGACGCACGCCCGAAACAGTATTGAAGTTAAGTACCCCGAGGCAGTCTGGCCACGTGTATGGAGAAGTGTTCATCATCCACATTTGCCAACGGGAGTGAGAGCATTGTGGTATTACGTGGTCAATAGGAAACTTCCCACGACTTCCCGCTTACATTCGATACATTTGGCTGATACTTCCCTTTGTGCAACCTGTAACGTGCAAGATACTGATGAACACACATTCGTATGCGGTACGGCGCAAGACATCTGGAAAGCGGTTAGAAACCTCTTGGCATTTCTACAACGCACGTCCCCTCAAGCCATCACCCTTAAGAGTCTACTTCTACCGGACGATGACCTCTACCCTACCACGAAACGAAATGCCGTAACCTGGCTGAAAGGACAAGCAATCTACTATATTATTACAAACTCAGAACGTAGTATTGGAGACTTTTCGACATATTTACAAACACAGCACGATGGACTTCGCAAACTTCCACATTACAAACAGGAATACGCAAATTTTCTCATTAAAGCGATCATGGATCCCCCACAGAATTGGCGGGTGTAAAGCTAAGAGTGGACAAGACAGGACAGTAAAGAGAAGAGACCACACGATGAAACAGGACGAACTCGCAACGGAGTGAACACATTGCACCCCGAGAAGCCGACCTTACAGTTTTCCGACGTAAGAGGGCCCCTAAAGTACGGTTGCCAACGGTAATTTGAAAAAAATAACGAACAACCACAATGCCGATGGAGGCGGCACATACAGAGGATTTCTTCTCGGAGATGGCATTCATGAGTCGAAGCCACTCATCCCTTTTGTTTTCATTTACTTTATGTTATACCATTAAAAAAAAAAAAAAAAAAAAAAACTAATAAATTTAAAGCGTAGAAGCTAGCCGACGAAGGCAGCAAAAAAAAAAAAAAAAAAAAAAAAAAAAAAAGGGGTATGATTCCTGCTTAGGGTGCAGGAGGTCCCGCGTTCAAATCCCGGACGAGCCCTAGCGTTTTGTGCAAACTGATCGCACGTCAGAGGCTGAGTCAGCGCAAAAAGCTCGCCGTCAATATCAAATGAATTTCTTATTCGATGTGAGCAATTGACACTCGGGTCCGACGCGTGAAGGCGATTACGAAGGTTTCGGGTACAGATGGTAGCAGATGCATGTTAGTACGTCTTGCTTAAAGTGATGAAAAAGTGTTTCCGCCCGGGATCGAACCGGGGACCTTCTGCGTGTTAGGCAGACGTGATAACCGCTACACCACGGAAACTGCTTGTGTGCACCTTACTTCACAGACAACTTGTAGTGATGTTGCCATCGTAACTAAAAAATTCAATAAATGTGGTACTTGCAAAACGAAGGGACATGCAGCAGATCCACACACGACGTGGCTCATTGGAGGACAATACGACATAGGCAGGAAAATACTGTTCCCGCCCGGGATCGAACCGGGGACCTTCTGCGTGTGAAGCAGACGTGATAACCGCTAAACTACGGAAACGACGGACCCGAGGAGTCCATCGTTGTTCACTCCAATTTGCCGCAGCCATTCTCTCGTCCGCGAATGCACATACACGTCTGCCTGGAACCCATCACAGCCGAGGGCTCAAGAAGTCTTCGGGGTGCTCGAGAGGGAGTCTGCCGTAGCACCCCTAACGAGATAGCGGCGTTTCGCGCAGTCGTTATTGCAAGTCATATCAGCAAAAGCAATCACTTTCTCAGCAGCAGGCAGTGCGAGCCCAGCGGCAGCTCTACATGAAGGTACCAGTAGCCCAGGAAGGCCGCCGACCGCGGGAATTCGCGCCGCCCCCATCCCGCCAGCGTACACGAGACTTCCAGGGCACCCTGGACGACATCGAGGGACTGGAATAATTGGCATTCGCCGTGTCACAGGGCTCGTTGGTCTAGGGGTATGATTCCTGCTTAGGGTGCAGGAGGTCCCGGCAGTCTACTCGCGGCTGGCGAGGTGAGCGGACGTGCGCTGTTTACGTCCTCGCTGTTCCGGCCAGCTCCGCGGCGAGTGGTGAGTCAACACGGTGGGACTAGCCGTTTCTCGAGGAATTTAATCATGTACACGTGGTAACGATGGAGTCTCATTTCCGTACAAATACACTGAAATTTAGTTTCGACGACCATTATGCACGACCTAAGCCATACGAAGTAGAGGCCTTTTTGCGCGATGTAGTGAAGTTACAATTTGGCGACGTAATCGGGATCCATTTGTCGATAGTTAGCCGAACAGTCTATGTGAAGATGTCGAACACAGACTGCTGTGCACGAGTAATAGCCTCTTCGGGAGGTCGATTTAAGTTCACCCATTGTGACGGTAACGTGGGGGATGTGACGGTTGAAATGGCGGGACTTGGCGTCAGGACCATTAGGATCTTTGAGCTTCCGTTTGAGGTGCCTGCAGGGCAGATCAATCAAGTTCTTACTACATATGGCACGGTCTTAAGTAATACAGCGGAGAAGTGGACAACTTTCAATACCTTCCCTGTTCTCAATGGGGTGCGGCAGATCAAAATTGATCTTCGGCGTCACGTCCCTTCATATATATACGTCAGTGGATGTAGAGCCATTGTCATGTATGACGGGCAACCCCGAACGTGCTCAGGTTGTGGTAAGGAAGGCCATGTTCGCTCGGACTGCATGCAGCGGAGGATAGCGCAGTTACCAGTGGGAGAATCCGAAAGACCTGCGACTATGCAGTCGTTGCCGGTAAGTTACGTTGCGGCAGTCAGGGGACCGGAACCGGACCACTTACTAGTAGAGGAGGCGGCTCCTCGCCCGTCACCACCTGAGACCAACGTTGCGCCCACGACTATGCAGTCGTTGCCGGTAAGTTACGTTGCGGCAGTCAGGGGACCGGAACCGGACCACTTACTAGTAGAGGAGGCGGCTCCTCGCCCGTCACCACCTGAGACCAACGTTGCGCCCATAGTCACGAACCAGATAACGGCGACAAACTTATCCGCTGCCCAGTCAGAGCAACAGGTAACTCCCGATGACGAGGGCCATGCCGCAGTTGCTGCGGCTGAAAACGTCGTGCTCCAGGATCCGGAGGGCCCGCAGGAGCCGGACCAGACCGTATCTTCCGATAATGAGATGGGCCGACCACGGCACTCACCCCGCAGACGCAAAAAACAACGGATTGCGCCCCCGAACGCGGACCAGACGGCGAAGGAGGTGCGAGAAAAGGCTCAGCGGGTTGCCCGCACACTTGGAGGAACACCGGTAGCACAAGACGATGGCATCCACCAGGTCCTCATTCCGGCGGACATTCTTGCGACGGCCGAGCCACCTACCCCTCCCACCGAACGGATGGTAGTGCACGCGACACGGGAGGTGACCCCGCATGACATACCCATGCAGACACTTGACGGCGACACGACGGAGGTTGGCCTCCGGGCGACCGGCAACTGGGCCGATGATGTGGAAAACGTTCCGCCAGGAGGGGACTTGAATGACGATCCTATGGTTGGTGTGGGGACAGCGGTCATGCGCGGGGTCGGGGATGATACGGATGGGCTTCCCCCCCGCCCCAGCGACCACTAATCTATAGTGTGTGTAGTCACAGAAAAGGCCTTCCTTTCTTCCATCCGCGAATGACTTCTGCACAAGCTTACAGGATAGGGACTGTCAACATCGACAGTATCAGCAGCAATCTTAAGCTACAGACCTTCCGTGATATGTTATATGCGGCCGAACTCGACATGGTCTTACTACAAGAGGTGAAGAACATAGACCTCGCCACGATTAGTGGATATATAGCCTTCACTCATCCCGGGACTGTGCAAGAACTTGGAACAGCCATCCTCACAAAGGAAGGGATACTAGCGACTGACGTAGAGTACCTCCCAACGGCGAGAGGTATGGCACTCACCATTTACGATACTCGTATTGTCAACGTCTATGCCCCTTCAGGCACTGGTAATAGACCGCAACGGGCGGCGTTTTTTAACGATGCTATTGCACCATTGCTTGTAGGCCATTACGACCACATTATATTCGGTGGCGACTACAACTGCGTCCTATCTCCGAAAGATCAGACGCCACATTTTAACACATGTCCGGATCTAGCGGCTATAATACGGGACTTTCATTTTATTGATACCTGGGAACACGTCAATGGCGATAGGCCAGGATTCACGCATATCACGACTCACTCCGCCAGCCGACTCGATCGTATTTACGTCACGCTGGATTTAAGTCGAAGACTTTTGCAGACGGAGATATGGCCGACCGTCTTCTCTGACCACGCGGCGTACATTTGTACACTCAACCTCCAACGCCAAGGGACGTACCGTGGAAGAGGATACTGGAAGTTGAATGTATCGCATTTGGACGAACAGGCATGCCATGAACTCTTCGCTGCGTCTTGGGCGGCTTGTGTGAGAGGTTTTTCTCAATATGCCTCGGCGTTGGAATGGTGGCTAAACTGTGCAAAACCGACGATCAGGAAGGCCTTTATGAGATACTCCCGTGACAGGAAGGAATGGTACACCAGGACGGTCGAGTTCTATTTCCAGGTCCTTCGAGACTTATACCGCCCGGACGCGTCGATTATAGACAATCACCAGGAAATACAACGGATAAAAGCCACGATTACGGCTTTGACGCGTCAAAAGCTCATCGGGTGCAAAGTCAGGGCGCGACTTCGTGACGGTGTCGCAGGCGAGCAACCTTCCATCTATCACGTACTTAAGGAGCGGACAGGTCGCCGCAGGAAACTGGTCACTGAACTACGGACGGAGGACGGATGTTTGTTGTTGCAGCAGCGTGAGATATCAGCTGAGATGAAGCACTATTATGCGACGCTATACGCCGCTGGCCCTGTGGATCACGAGGCGATGGAGGCTTTACTGTCGGGTATAACCCGCAAGATGAATCAGACGGAAGCACTTCAATTGTTGGCTGAACCTACAGAAGAGGAAGTAGAAGATGCACTGCTGACGGGCCCTGAGAACAAGTCACCTGGTCCAGACGGCCTACCGGTGGAGTTCTATCGCACATTTAAACGACTGTTGTTACCGAAACTGACGTGCATATGCCAGGAATTAATGGACCCCGACAAAGACATCCCGCGACAATTCAGTGAGGGCTTGATCATACCGGTTCCTAAGTCACCATTGGCGCAATCCGCAAACCACTACCGCCCGCTCACACTTCTAAACTGTGATTATAAGATCTTTGCAAGGATTATAGCTAGGAGACTCAAACCGGTGATGAACACGGTTACAGCCCCGCCACAAACGAGTGTCGGTATAGGCCGCAACATTCACGACACCTTGTGTGACTATCGCGACGTCATAGCGGTAGCTGCCGCCTGTCGCATTCCGTGCGCCTTGGTTGCTCTCGATTTTGACAAAGCATTCGACCGTGTGAACCATGAGTATTTACTGAAAACCATGCAGACAATGAACTTCCCCCACCGTTTCCTCACCATCATCGCACGACTGCTGCGCCACTCCCAGTCCACGATTTTGCTCAACGGGCGATCAGTGGGGCCGATAACTATTGAAAGTTCGGTCAGACAGGGCTGCCCTATGTCGATGGCGCTGTTTGCTATCGCCATCGAGCCGCTATTAACAGCGCTGACCTCACACCTCCAGGGTGTCCTGATGTATGGTCACAAGTTTGTATGCCGCGCCTACGCGGATGATGTGGCCTTTCTTGTGCGAACCACGTCTGAGATACGGACGGCGATGGACATAGTAGAGCAGTATAGGAAGGCGGCGGGGGCTCAGTTGAATGTAATGAAGTCCGGTGTCCTGAACATCGGTCGCGGATTGAAGGCCCCTATTCCTGGACAGATCAAGGTGATCACGGTCATGAAGTGCTTGGGAGTGAAATTTACTCGTGACATCCGACGCACGATTGCAATCAATTACAAAGATTTGCTAAATACGGTGCGCGCGAGCATACGTCAACATACCCTCAGGTCGCTGGACGAAATACAACGCGTGGCATTGGTGAACATTTATCTCGTCTCTAAAATTAACTATGTGGCACGCGTACTTCCGCTACCCCTCCCGATGGCAAGCAGATTGTTAGCTGCCTTCGGCCACTTTGTCAGCCGCGGCCACATTTTCAAAGTCAAGTATTCTACGTTGACTCTGCCGTCGGCGTCAGGTGGTCTCAACCTCACCGACGTCTATACGAAGACACGGGCCCTGTACGTCAGTTCTACATTTAGCAGATGGAAGAATTCGCCCAATAGTATCACCACTTTTCTATTGAACGAAATAAAGCCGGCTAATCTTGACGCGCCTGTGGATGTTCATCACATACCAGACGACCTTCATCATATCAAGCAATTTTTGCTTGACTATAGCTACATCCGCCTGGGAATGCCTGAGGAACAGATAGTCACAGTGCGAGCAGTGTACAAATATTTGCTCACGACGCACGCCCGAAACAGTATTGAAGTTAAGTACCCCGAGGCAGTCTGGCCACGTGTATGGAGAAGTGTTCATCATCCACATTTGCCAACGGGAGTGAGAGCATTGTGGTATTACGTGGTCAATAGGAAACTTCCCACGACTTCCCGCTTACATTCGATACATTTGGCTGATACTTCCCTTTGTGCAACCTGTAACGTGCAAGATACTGATGAACACACATTCGTATGCGGTACGGCGCAAGACATCTGGAAAGCGGTTAGAAACCTCTTGGCATTTCTACAACGCACGTCCCCTCAAGCCATCACCCTTAAGAGTCTACTTCTACCGGACGATGACCTCTACCCTACCACGAAACGAAATGCCGTAACCTGGCTGAAAGGACAAGCAATCTACTATATTATTACAAACTCAGAACGTAGTATTGGAGACTTTTCGACATATTTACAAACACAGCACGATGGACTTCGCAAACTTCCACATTACAAACAGGAATACGCAAATTTTCTCATTAAAGCGATCATGGATCCCCCACAGAATTGGCGGGTGTAAAGCTAAGAGTGGACAAGACAGGACAGTAAAGAGAAGAGACCACACGATGAAACAGGACGAACTCGCAACGGAGTGAACACATTGCACCCCGAGAAGCCGACCTTACAGTTTTCCGACGTAAGAGGGCCCCTAAAGTACGGTTGCCAAAGGTAATTTGAAAAAAATAACGAACAACCACAATGCCGATGGAGGCGGCACATACAGAGGATTTCTTCTCGGAGATGGCATTCATGAGTCGAAGCCACTCATCCCTTTTGTTTTCATTTACTTTATGTTATACCATTAAAAAAAAAAAAAAAAAAAAAAAAAAAAAAAAAAAAAAAAAAAACTAATAAATTTAAAGCGTAGAAGCTAGCCGACGAAGGCAGCAAAAAAAAAAAAAAGGGGTATGATTCCTGCTTAGGGTGCAGGAGGTCCCGCGTTCAAATCCCGGACGAGCCCTAGCGTTTTGTGCAAACTGATCGCACGTCAGAGGCTGAGTCAGCGCAAAAAGCTCGCCGTCAATATCAAATGAATTTCTTATTCGATGTGAGCAATTGACACTCGGGTCCGACGCGTGAAGGCGATTACGAAGGTTTCGGGTACAGATGGTAGCAGATGCATGTTAGTACGTCTTGCTTAAAGTGATGAAAAAGTGTTTCCGCCCGGGATCGAACCGGGGACCTTCTGCGTGTTAGGCAGACGTGATAACCGCTACACCACGGAAACTGCTTGTGTGCACCTTACTTCACAGACAACTTGTAGTGATGTTGCCATCGTAACTAAAAAATTCAATAAATGTGGTACTTGCAAAACGAAGGGACATGCAGCAGATCCACACACGACGTGGCTCATTGGAGGACAATACGACATAGGCATGAAAATACTGTTCCCGCCCGGGATCGAACCGGGGACCTTCTGCGTGTGAAGCAGACGTGATAACCGCTACACTACGGAAACGACGGACCCGAGGAGTCCATCGTTGTTCACTCCAATTTGCCGCAGCCATTCTCTCGTCCGCGAATGCACATACACGTCTGCCTGGAACCCATCACAGCCGAGGGCTCAAGAAGTCTTCGGGGTGCTCGAGAGGGAGTCTGCCGTAGCACCCCTAACGAGATAGCGGCGTTTCGCGCAGTCGTTATTGCAAGTCATATCAGCAAAAGCAATCACTTTCTCAGCAGCAGGCAGTGCGAGCCCAGCGGCAGCTCTACATGAAGGTTCCAGTAGCCCAGGAAGGCCGCCGACCGCGGGAATTCGCGCCGCCCCCATCCCGCCAGCGTACACGAGACTTCCAGGGCACCCTGGACGACATCGAGGGACTGGAATAATTGGCATTCGCCGTGTCACAGGGCTCGTTGGTCTAGGGGTATGATTCCTGCTTAGGGTGCAGGAGGTCCCGGGTTCAAATCCCGGACGAGCCCTAGCGTTTTGTGCAAACTGATCGCACGTCAGAGGCTGAGTCAGCGCAAAAAGCTCGCCGTCAATATCAAATGAATTTCTTATTCGATGTGAGCAATTGACACTCGGGTCCGACGCGTGAAGGCGATTACGAAGGTTTCGGGTACAGATGGTAGCAGATGCATGTTAGTACGTCTTGCTTAAAGTGATGAAAAAGTGTTTCCGCCCGGGATCGAACCGGGGACCTTCTGCGTGTTAGGCAGACGTGATAACCGCTACACCACGGAAACTGCTTGTGTGCACCTTACTTCACAGACAACTTGTAGTGATGTTGCCATCGTAACTAAAAAATTCAATAAATGTGGTACTTGCAAAACGAAGGGACATGCAGCAGATCCACACACGACGTGGCTCATTGGAGGACAATACGACATAGGCAGGAAAATACTGTTCCCGCGCGGGATCGAACCGGGGACCTTCTGCGTGTGAAGCAGACGTGATAACCGCTACACTACGGAAACGACGGACCCGAGGAGTCCATCGTTGTTCACTCCAATTTGCCGCAGCCATTCTCTCGTCCGCGAATACACATACACGTCTGCCTGGAACCCATCACAGCCGAGGGCTCAAGAAGTCTTCGGGGTGCTCGAGAGGGAGTCTGCCGTACACCCATAACGAGATAGCGGCGTTTCGCGCAGTCGTTATTGCAAGTCATATCAGCAAAAGCAATCACTTTCTCAGCAGCAGGCAGTGCGAGCCCAGCGGCAGCTCTACATGAAGGTACCAGTAGCCCAGGAAGGCCGACGACCGCGGGAATTCGCGCCGCCCCCATCCCGCCAGCGTACACGAGACTTCCAGGGCACTCTGGACGACATCGAGGGACTGGAATAATTGGCATTCGCCGTGTCACAGGGCTCGTTGGTCTCAGTCGAGGCGCGGCCGTCGTGCCAGTCGGACGTGCCTGGAGCGTTGTTTACGTGCTCAGCTGCGGCTTGCGGTGCGGCACGTGGTGAGTCGAGGGCCGTTGCGGCGCGCATTACATCTTGTTGTTAACGACTAGAACCTAACATGGATCATCCAGAGCGAAAAGATACTTTGAAGTTTATGTTTGATGGCAGTTTCTCTCGACCGAAGTATTACGAAGTCGAACGATTTCTTGATGAAGACGTAAAATTACCCCCCACCGATATCATTGGTATCCATTTGTCTATTGTTAGTAGCACGGTTTATATCAAATTGCGTGACCCAGAATTGTGCGACAAAATCATCGAGTCATGTGGCGGTACTTATAAATTTCGACACAGTGACGGGAATGTGGGTGAGGTGACTGTTGTCCACGCTGGTCTTGGTATTCGCACCGTCAGAATTTTCGAGTTGCCTTTTGAAATCACGGCCGAACAAATTAATGCTTCTCTTAAGTCCTACGGCAAAATTATCAGTAACATTGCCGAAAAGTGGGCCTCGTTCCATAAGTACCCTGTCTTGAATGGTGTGCGGCAAATTAAGATCGAATTGCAACGGCATATTCCATCCTACCTAACGATTTGTGGCTATAGGGCGATAATCATGTATGAGGGACAGCCCCGTACATGTTCCGGCTGTAATTCCACAGGCCACGTCCGAGCACAGTGCATCCAACGACGTGTAACACAGCTGCCTGCGGGTGAACTAGCCACTCCCACGCAACCGACAATATTACCGACTACTTATGTAGCGGCGGTTCGTGCTAATACACCCACGGCGCCGGCTGTGGACGTGGGCCTTCGTGTGGCCGATATTACGAATGACGGAGATGTACCTATGGAAATATCTACCACTCAGGAAGCTTTGCCGGCCACTGGATTACTAGCCGCGGTGCCCCGTGACGCCTCACGTGAGGCAGCTCGGGTCGACGGCGTAGAGGCTGCTACTACCGATGTTGACAGACGGCAAGAGACAGGGACTCTTCCTCTTCCTTTAGAGAATGCGGAAGTCTCCGTCGGTAGGTCCTCCCCGAAAAAACACAAGAAACGTCGGATCGCTCGTCCTGAGGCAGCCCAATCGGCGCCCCTCTTGCGTGAAAAGGCCAAACAAGCAGGCCGCATGATCTACCATGACACTTCGGGGACCGACGATTGTCTTCCGTCGTTGGCCTCACCCATGACTATTGCCGATGATGTCTCCAACCTTGACACGGGGAGGGCAGAGACTTGTGCACCACCGCGGACGGACCAAGTGCCGGATGCGCAGGGTGACGACCCGCAATGCGGTTCCGGAACCGCCACAGCAGGCGCGACAACGGCTGTGTCTGTTGTCAATTGGGCGGATGACACTGAAGATATGTCCGGCACTCCCGACCGTGACGAACCGATGGCGATTGATGATACGCTGCCTACGCCCCGGCGCAATGCAGCTTCCACGGACGGCGACGTCTAGACTTATTCGACCTCCGAAGCGGACGACTGCTGAAGGGAGAAAAATCTTACCTGTTTCCATCTGCCGATGACCAGTCGTCCCATATCGCTCCGTTCACGACAATCCTATAAGATTTCTACTATGAATGTAAACCGCATTGTCTCTCAAGCAAAAATCCACAGCCTTCGACAGTATTTACGGGCCGCTGATATAGATATTCTGTTCGTACAGGAAGCAATGACTCCACTCCTAGCCGACGTCCCCGGTTATGACGCCATTGTGAATATAGGAACGGAGGCCGGTACCATCATTCTGTATCGGGAAGGCATTGAATGTTCTTGTTTGTCCATGTTACCTACAGGACGGGGCATTGCCGCCCAGTTCCATGATGTACTCCTTCTTAATGTGTACGCTCCTTCCGGTTCCAGCGCGCGAGCGGCGAGGAAGGAGTTTTATACTGGAGAGATAGCGCCTTTAATCACCGACTTGCGTCTGCGTATTATTATGGGTGGTGACTTTAACTGCGTTTTGCGCCGCTCCGATCAAACGCCGAATTTTAACTTCAGTCAGGAACTGCTGACACTGGTCACAGAATTGCAGTTAGTCGACACGTGGGAGACCTTACACCCAGATGATGTTGCCTTTACTCACTTTACGCCGACGTCTTCCAGCAGGTTAGATCGCATCTATGTGCACCGCGGTCTTTTAGCCGACGTGGGAACTTGCGAATATTGGCCCGTTAATTTCAGTGACCATATCGCTTACCACACCGTCTTTAATCACTCACCGCAGAAGGTTTACAGAGGCTTCGGACGATGGCACCTCAACTGTCGCCTCTTACAAGACGCCACTTTAGAGCGTGAGATACGGTCGGTTTGGCATTCCGTAACATCACGCAGGCCCACGTACCCCACGTGGATTGATTGGTGGACGCTTTATGCAAAGAGGAAACTCATTACTTGCCTCAAACACCACGCCAGGATTCGCGCGCGCGGTGAGCAGGAAATCACTGAATTCTATTTCTGCGCCCTGCGAGAATTGTACCGGGATTATCATCAGGTGCCTAATAACATCACGCACGTACGCAGACTCCAAGCGAAAATTACATCGTTAATGGGACGGAACGCTATCGGCCACCAGATTCGTGCACGTGATTTCACCAACTTACCGCAACAGCAGACGTCTGTTCACCATATCGTCCAACAATTACATGCGGCGCGCAGGAAACTTATTCATAAGTTGCAAGATGCCGACGGTGCCTTTTATACCCAACAACGCGACATCAAAAACCATGTTGCCCACCACTTTGCCGCACTTTACACCCGTGCGGGTGTACCACATGAGAAAGTGCGAGAATGGTATCACTCTGGACACCCACCGTACCGCATTACCGACGACCACAATCGGGACTTGCTCGCTCCCTTTACCACCGAAGAACTAAAGGATGCCCTGCTTGCCGCACCACGAAATAAATCTCCGGGCACGGACGGGCTCCCTGTCGAGTTTTACGTCAAATATTGGTCTATATTAGGGGACGGACTCACGGAGATGTACAATGAAATACTACGTGGGATTGCTCTGCCCCAAGCCTTCACAGAGGGGTTAACTGTTTTACTACCTAAGACGCCGACGCCGACCACCACCAAAGATCTGCGGCCCATTACTTTGCTTAATGCGGACTTTAAACTTCTGACGCGCGCCCTCAATGCCCGATTACAGCAGCTGTTACCCGATCTTCTGGGACCATACCAAATGAGTGCGATCCGTGGCCGCTCACTGTCCACCATTTTGGCGCTGTATCGGGATCTAGTCTCCCTCACCTGGGACACCCGCACTCCAATGGCCATAGCATTCCTCGACTTTGACAAGGCTTACGATCGGGCTGACTATCGTTATCTCAGTAGCGTGATGGAAACAATGGGCTTCAGTCTTAATTTTATCCACCTCATCAACAACTGTATCAGTGGTACACGTACACGGTTCCTGATCAACAATACATTGACGGAGTACATCCAGCTCTCACGGGGTATCAAGCAAGGCTGCCCTCTCTCAACGACGCTTTATGCGATCCTCATGGAACCCTTGTTGCGCCGCCTACATCATAGCCTACCTGGATTCCAGTTTTATGGTGTCAAGTCTGTGGTCCAAGCATACGCCGACGATGTCAGCGTGCTCCTTAATGATGTTCACGATGTCACCGCAGCGAAGTGCATTCTTGAGGAATTCCAAAGCGATAGTGGTGCAATGTTAAACGTCAATAAATCCGCCGTCTTAACGCTTGGTCAGGAACGACCGCTCACGGGCGACGCTTGGCTGCCCTGTGTACAGACTAGAAAACACCTTGGTCTCTACGTCACGGCCCGGCCACTGGACATGTCTCACAAAAATTGGATACCCAAAATTCAGGCGATAAAAGCACTCCTGCGTGACCAAAATATGCGACACCTCGATCGTTTGCAGCGAGCCTTTTTCGTCAATTCTTATGCCCTCTCCAAATTACAGTTTGTTGCCGCCGTCCTACCCATGCCAACCACAGTAGCAAGATCACTTCTAGCGGCGGCCGCCTGGTACGTCTGGAAGCTCAATATTTTTAAGGTTTCCTTCACTACGACAGCTTTGCCATGCGATATGGGAGGCCTCGGCTTGAAAAACCCCGGCATTCACGCCTTGGCTCTGTATCTGAAACGCTCATGGCGTATACTCACCGCCAGCGAAGACACCGTCACGAAGCGGCTCTATCAGCTGTTCCGCCCTCGCAACTTATCTCCGCCTGTGGACATTGGCCGCGTCAGCCCACACTTTCAGCATATAGCACTGTATTATCTAGAAAGTAGCTATCTCGACGACGAGCTTTTCAAGAAGCCGACAGTTCAACTGTACCGCCACTTACTTCGGCCGTCACTGCCTGGCCCCTTGGAAAAGAAGTATCCGGCTTGCAAT
This sequence comes from Schistocerca americana, assembly GCF_021461395.2. Taxonomy (NCBI): domain Eukaryota; kingdom Metazoa; phylum Arthropoda; class Insecta; order Orthoptera; family Acrididae; genus Schistocerca; species Schistocerca americana. The sequence goes on from NC_060120.1 coordinate 40,433,508, forward strand.
TGGTCCCTCGTTTGGACTAACATTCATAATCCGACACTTCCGACAGATGTTCGCTCCAAATGGTATGACGTGGTCACTGAAACTGTACCGACGCAAGAAAAGCGACACAGGATTAATCTTGCACCGAGTCCCTACTGCGGCTTGTGCCACGTGGTGGCGACTATTGCTCATCTGTTTGTCTGCAAGGACCAAGTGCACATCTGGAACTGGACGCGCAAAAAACTCGCTGTGCTTAACCGGACTGCGCCTCATGCGATTCAGATCCACGACATTCTGCGCCCAGATTTCCGACTTTTCCCAGCTGCCAAACATAACAGTTACCTATGGCTCGTGGGACATTTTATCAACTATATTCTGTCCGGCAGTGCCCCTAATGTCTTAGATTTTCAAGTCTATCTCTCAACACAACACTGGCGCACAACCAGCCAATATGGTCCCCGGTATCAGTCAACATTTCAACATTTTCTTCACGTCGTCCTTGGGATGCCATAGAACATGGCCAAGTGGGACATCTGTTACAACAATTCGTCATCCCTGTACTACAGTCGAAGGATATACTCTCTGCGAAGACACTCATTTGTCTCCTGGGTATGATGCATATGACAACGTCTGAATTTCACGAATTTTTCCTTCCCAGTAGCAGTTCTTCCGACAATATACATAATTTGGTGTATTTGAATCAAGAAAAATGCAAACCCGAAGAAAGAAAACGAACAACGAAGATGGACAGAAGACAAACGACTAACCACAATCCAACGAACTAAGAGATTAAAGATTAAGGAACAAAAAAAAAAAAATATCATTTGGAAAATTTGTCAAAACAAACGAAAAACGATAAGGAACGAACCAAAAAAATAAAAATAAAAAAAAAATAAAATAAAAAAAAAAAATGGATAAGGCGTCGGACTTCGGATCCGAAGATTGCAGGTTCGAATCCTGTCACAGTCGAGTTTTTCCAGTTCTGCAAAAGATGCATGCTGTTTTACTGTGTTGTTTGAGTACTACAAAACTAGTTGAAAGTTGCTGCTGTCCGCTAAAAAAAAAAAAAAAAAAAAAAAAAAAAAGAAAGAAAGAAAAAAAAAAAAAAAAAAAAAAAAAAAAAAAAGGGGTATGATTCCTGCTTAGGGTGCAGGAGGTCCCGGGTTCAAATCCCGGACGAGCCCTAGCGTTTTGTGCAAACTGATCGCACGTCAGAGGCTGAGTCAGCGCAAAAAGCTCGCCGTCAATATCAAATGAATTTCTTATTCGATGTGAGCAATTGACACTCGGGTCCGACGCGTGAAGGCGATTACGAAGGTTTCGGGTACAGATGGTAGCAGATGCATGTTAGTACGTCTTGCTTAAAGTGATGAAAAAGTGTTTCCGCCCGGGATCGAACCGGGGACCTTCTGCGTGTTAGGCAGACGTGATAACCGCTACACCACGGAAACTGCTTGTGTGCACCTTACTTCACAGACAACTTGTAGTGATGTTGCCATCGTAACTAACAAATTCAATAAATGTGGTACTTGCAAAACGAAGGGACGTGCAGCAGATCCACACACGACGTGGCTCATTGGAGGACAATACGACATAGGCAGGAAAATACTGTTCCCGCCCGGGATCGAACCGGGGACCTTCTGCGTGTGAAGCAGACGTGATAACCGCTACACTACGGAAACGACGGACCCGAGGAGTCCATCGTTGTTCACTCCAATTTGCCGCAGCCATTCTCTCGTCCGCGAATGCACATACACGTCTGCCTGGAACCCATCACAGCCGAGGGCTCAAGAAGTCTTCGGGGTGCTCGAGAGGGAGTCTGCCGTAGCACCCCTAACGAGATAGCGGCGTTTCGCGCAGTCGTTATTGCAAGTCATATCAGCAAAAGCAATCACTTTCTCAGCAGCAGGCAGTGCGAGCCCAGCGGCAGCTCTACATGAAGGTACCAGTAGCCCAGGAAGGCCGCCGACCGCGGGAATTCGCGCCGCCCCCATCCCGCCAGCGTACACGAGACTTCCAGGGCACCCTGGACGACATCGAGGGACTGGAATAATTGGCATTCGCCGTGTCACAGGGCTCGTTGGTCTAGGGGTATGATTCCTGCTTAGGGTGCAGGAGGTCCCGGGTTCAAATCCCGGACGAGCCCTAGCGTTTTGTGCAAACTGATCGCACGTCAGAGGCTGAGTCAGCGCAAAAAGCTCGCCGTCAATATCAAATGAATTTCTTATTCGATGTGAGCAATTGACACTCGGGTCCGACGCGTGAAGGCGATTACGAAGGTTTCGGGTACAGATGGTAGCAGATGCATGTTAGTACGTCTTGCTTAAAGTGATGAAAAAGTGTTTCCGCCCGGGATCGAACCGGGGACCTTCTGCGTGTTAGGCAGACGTGATAACCGCTACACCACGGAAACTGCTCGTGTGCACCTTACTTCACAGACAACTTGTAGTGATGTTGCCATCGTAACTAAAAAATTCAATAAATGTGGTACTTGCAAAACGAAGGGACATGCAGCAGATCCACACACGACGTGGCTCATTGGAGGACAATACGACATAGGCAGGAAAATACTGTTCCCGCCCGGGATCGAACCGGGGGTCTTCTGCGTGTGAAGCAGACGTGATAACCGCTACACTACGGAAACGACGGACCCGAGGAGTCCATCGTTGTTCACTCCAATTTGCCGCAGCCATTCTCTCGTCCGCGAATGCACATACACGTCTGCCTGGAACCCATCACAGCCGAGGGCTCAAGAAGTCTTCGGGGTGCTCGAGAGGGAGTCTGCCGTAGCACCCCTAACGAGATAGCGGCGTTTCGCGCAGTCGTTATTGCAAGTCATATCAGCAAAAGCAATCACTTTCTCAGCAGCAGGCAGTGCGAGCCCAGCGGCAGCTCTACATGAAGATACCAGTAGCCCAGGAAGGCCGCCGTCCGCGGGAATTCGCGCCGCCCCCATCCCGCCAGCGTACACGAGACTTCCAGGGCACCCTGGACGACATCGAGGGACTGGAATAATTGGCATTCGCCGTGTCACAGGGCTCGTTGGTCTAGGGGTATGATTCCTGCTTAGGGTGCAGGAGGTCCCGGGTTCAAATCCCGGACGAGCCCTAGCGTTTTGTGCAAACTGATCGCACGTCAGAGGCTGAGTCAGCGCAAAAAGCTCGCCGTCAATATCAAATGAATTTCTTATTCGATGTGAGCAATTGACACTCGGGTCCGACGCGTGAAGGCGATTACGAAGGTTTCGGGTACAGATGGTAGCAGATGCATGTTAGTACGTCTTGCTTAAAGTGATGAAAAAGTGTTTCCGCCCGGGATCGAACCGGGGACCTTCTGCGTGTTAGGCAGACGTGATAACCGCTACACCACGGAAACTGCTTGTGTGCACCTTACTTCACAGACAACTTGTAGTGATGTTGCCATCGTAACTAAAAAATTCAATAAATGTGGTACTTGCAAAACGAAGGGACATGCAGCAGATCCACCCACACACGACGTGGCTCATTGGAGGACAATACGACATAGGCAGGAAAATACTGTTCCCGCCCGGAATCGAACCGGGGACCTTCTGCGTGTGAAGCAGACGTGATAACCGCTACACTACGGAAACGACGGACCCGAGGAGTCCATCGTTGTTCACTCCAATTTGCCGCAGCCATTCTCTCGTCCGCGAATGCACATACACGTCTGCCTGGAACCCATCACAGCCGAGGGCTCAAGAAGTCTTCGGGGTGCTCGAGAGGGAGTCTGCCGTAGCACCCCTAACGAGATAGCGGCGTTTCGCGCAGTCGTTATTGCAAGTCATATCAGCAAAAGCAATCACTTTCTCAGCAGCAGGCAGTGCGAGCCCAGCGGCAGCGCAGCTCTACATGAAGGTACCAGTAGCCCAGGAAGGCCGCCGACCGCGGGAATTCGCGCCGCCCCCATCCCGCCAGCGTACACGAGACTTCCAGGGCACCCTGGACGACATCGAGGGACTGCGCTCTACATGAAGGTACCATTAGCCCAGGAAGGCCGCCGACCGCGGGAATTCGCGCCGCCCCCATCCCGCCAGCGTACACGAGACTTCCAGGGCACCCTGGACGACATCGAGGGACTGGAATAATTGGCATTCGCCGTGTCACAGGGCTCGTTGGTCTAGGGGTATGATTCCTGCTTAGGGTGCAGGAGGTCCCGGGTTCAAATCCCGGACGAGCCCTAGCGTTTTGTGCAAACTGATCGCACGTCAGAGGCTGAGTCAGCGCAAAAAGCTCGCCGTCAATATCAAATGAATTTCTTATTCGATGTGAGCAATTGACACTCGGGTCCGACGCGTGAAGGCGATTACGAAGGTTTCGGGTACAGATGGTAGCAGATGCATGTTAGTACGTCTTGCTTAAAGTGATGAAAAAGTGTTTCCGCCCGGGATCGAACCGGGGACCTTCTGCGTGTTAGGCAGACGTGATAACCGCTACACCACGGAAACTGCTTGTGTGCACCTTACTTCACAGACAACTTGTAGTGATGTTGCCATCGTAACTAAAAAATTCAATAAATGTGGTACTTGCAAAACGAAGGGACATGCAGCAGATCCACACACGACGTGGCTCATTGGAGGACAATACGACATAGGCAGGAAAATACTGTTCCCGCCCGGGATCGAACCGGGGACCTTCTGCGTGTGAAGCAGACGTGATAACCGCTACACTACGGAAACGACGGACCCGAGGAGTCCATCGTTGTTCACTCCAATTTGCCGCAGCCATTCTCTCGTCCGCGAATGCACATACACGTCTGCCTGGAACCCATCACAGCCGAGGGCTCAAGAAGTCTTCGGGGTGCTCGAGAGGGAGTCTGCCGTAGCACCCCTAACGAGATAGCGGCGTTTCGCGCAGTCGTTATTGCAAGTCATATCAGCAAAAGCAATCACTTTCTCAGCAGCAGGCAGTGCGAGCCCAGCGGCAGCTCTACATGAAGGTACCAGTAGCCCAGGAAGGCCGCCGACCGCGGGAATTCGCGCCGCCCCCATCCCGCCAGCGTACACGAGACTTCCAGGGCACCCTGGACGACATCGAGGGACTGCGCTCTACATGAAGGTACCATTAGCCCAGGAAGGCCGCCGACCGCGGGAATTCGCGCCGCCCCCATCCCGCCAGCGTACACGAGACTTCCAGGGCACACTGGACGACATCGAGGGACTGGAATAATTGGCATTCGCCGTGTCACAGGGCTCGTTGGTCTAGGGGTATGGTTCCTGGTTAGGGTGCAGGAGGTCCCGGGTTCAAATCCCGGACGAGCCCTAGCGTTTTGTGCAAACTGATCGCACGTCAGAGGCTGAGTCAGCGCAAAAAGCTCGCCGTCAATATCAAATGAATTTCTTATTCGATGTGAGCAATTGACACTCGGGTCCGACGCGTGAAGGCGATTACGAAGGTTTCGGGTACAGATGGTAGCAGATGCATGTTAGTACGTCTTGCTTAAAGTGATGAAAAAGTGTTTCCGCCCGGGATCGAACCGGGGACCTTCTGCGTGTTAGGTAGACGTGATAACCGCTACACCACGGAAACTGCTTGTGTGCACCTTACTTCACAGACAACTTGTAGTGATGTTGCCATCGTAACTAAAAAATTCAATAAATGTGGTACTTGCAAAACGAAGGGACATGCAGCAGATCCACACACGACGTGGCTCATTGGAGGACAATACGACATAGGCAGGAAAATACTGTTCCCGCCCGGGATCGAACCGGGGACCTTCTGCGTGTGAAGCAGACGTGATAACCGCTACACTACGGAAACGACGGACCCGAGGAGTCCATCGTTGTTCACTCCAATTTGCCGCAGCCATTCTCTCGTCCGCGAATGCACATACACGTCTGCCTGGAACCCATCACAGCCGAGGGCTCAAGAAGTCTTCGGGGTGCTCGAGAGGGAGTCTGCCGTAGCACCCCTAACGAGATAGCGGCGTTTCGCGCAGTCGTTATTGCAAGTCATATCAGCAAAAGCAATCACTTTCTCAGCAGCAGGCAGTGCGAGCCCAGCGGCAGCTCTACATGAAGGTACCAGTAGCCCAGGAAGGCCGCCGACCGCGGGAATTCGCGCCGCCCCCATCCCGCCAGCGTACACGAGACTTCCAGGGCACCCTGGACGACATCGAGGGACTGCGCTCTACATGAAGGTACCATTAGCCCAGGAAGGCCGCCGACCGCGGGAATTCGCGCCGCCCCCATCCCGCCAGCGTACACGAGACTTCCAAGGCACCCTGGACGACATCGAGGGACTGGAATAATTGCATTCGCCGTGTCACAGGGCTAGTTGGTCTAGGGGTATGGTTCCTGCTTAGGGTGCAGGAGGTCCCGGGTTCAAATCCCGGACGAGCCCTAGCGTTTTGTGCAAACTGATCGCACGTCAGAGGCTGAGTCAGCGCAAAAAGCTCGCCGTCAATATCAAATGAATTTCTTATTCGATGTGAGCAATTGACACTCGGGTCCGACGCGTGAAGGCGATTACGAAGGTTTCGGGTACAGATGGTAGCAGATGCATGTTAGTACGTCTTGCTTAAAGTGATGAAAAAGTGTTTCCGCCCGGGATCGAACCGGGGACCTTCTGCGTGTTAGGCAGACGTGATAACCGCTACACCACGGAAACTGCCTGTGTGCACCTTACTTCACAGACAACTTATAGTGATGTTGCCATCGTAACTAAAAATTCAATAAATGTGGTACTTGCAAACGAAGGGACATGCAGCAGATCCACACACGACGTGGCTCATTGGAGGACAATACGACATAGGCAGGAAAATACTGTTCCCGCCCGGGATCGAACCGGGGACCTTCTGCGTGTGAAGCAGACGTGATAACCGCTACACTACGGAAACGACGGACCCGAGGAGTCCATCGTTGTTCACTCCAATTTGCCGCAGCCATTCTCTCGTCCGCGAATGCACATACACGTCTGCCTGGAACCCATCACAGCCGAGGGCTCAAGAAGTCTTCGGGGTACTCGAGAGGGAGTCTGCCGTAGCACCCCTAACGAGATAGCGGCGTTTCGCGCAGTCGTTATTGCAAGTCATATCAGCAAAAGCAATCACTTTCTCAGCAGCAGGCAGTGCGAGCCCAGCGGCAGCTCTACATGAAGGTACCAGTAGCCCAGGAAGGCCGCCGACCGCGGGAATTCGCGCCGCCCCCATCCCGCCAGCGTACACGAGACTTCCAGGGCACCCTGGACGACATCGAGGGACTGCGCTCTACATGAAGGTACCATTAGCCCAGGAAGGCCGCCGACCGCGGGAATTCGCGCCGCCCCCATCCCGCCAGCGTACACGAGACTTCCAAGGCACCCTGGACGACATCGAGGGACTGGAATAATTGCATTCGCCGTGTCACAGGGCTAGTTGGTCTAGGGGTATGGTTCCTGCTTATGGTGCAGGAGGTCCCGGGTTCAAATCCCGGACGAGCCCTAGCGTTTTGTGCAAACTGATCGCACGTCAGAGGCTGAGTCAGCGCAAAAAGCTCGCCGTCAATATCAAATGAATTTCTTATTCGATGTGAGCAATTGACACTCGGGTCCGACGCGTGAAGGCGATTACGAAGGTTTCGGGTACAGATGGTAGCAGATGCATGTTAGTACGTCTTGCTTAAAGTGATGAAAAAGTGTTTCCGCCCGGGATCGAACCGGGGACCTTCTGCGTGTTAGGCAGACGTGATAACCGCTACACCACGGAAACTGCTTGTGTGCACCTTACTTCACAGACAACTTGTAGTGATGTTGCCATCGTAACTAAAAAATTCAATAAATGTGGTACTTGCAAAACGAAGGGACATGCAGCAGATCCACACACGACGTGGCTCATTGGAGGACAATACGACATAGGCAGGAAAATACTGTTCCCGCCCGGGATCGAACCGGGGACCTTCTGCGTGTGAAGCAGACGTGATAACCGCTACACTACGGAAACGACGGACCCGAGGAGTCCATCGTTGTTCACTCCAATTTGCCGCAGCCATTCTCTCGTCCGCGAATGCACATACACGTCTGCCTGGAACCCATCACAGCCGAGGGCTCAAGAAGTCTTCGGGGTGCTCGAGAGGGAGTCTGCCGTAGCACCCCTAACGAGATAGCGGCGTTTCGCGCAGTCGTTATTGCAAGTCATATCAGCAAAAGCAATCACTTTCTCAGCAGCAGGCAGTGCGAGCCCAGCGGCAGCTCTACATGAAGGTACCAGTAGCCCAGGAAGGCCGCCGACCGCGGGAATTCGCGCCGCCCCCATCCCGCCAGCGTACACGAGACTTCCAGGGCACCCTGGACGACATCGAGGGACTGCGCTCTACATGAAGGTACCATTAGCCCAGGAAGGCCGCCGACCGCGGGAATTCGCGCCGCCCCCATCCCGCCAGCGTACACGAGACTTCCAAGGCACCCTGGACGACATCGAGGGACTGGAATAATTGCATTCGCCGTGTCACAGGGCTAGTTGGTCTAGGGGTATGGTTCCTGCTTAGGGTGCAGGAGGTCCCGGGTTCAAATCCCGGACGAGCCCTAGCGTTTTGTGCAAACTGATCGCACGTCAGAGGCTGAGTCAGCGCAAAAAGCTCGCCGTCAATATCAAATGAATTTCTTATTCGATGTGAGCAATTGACACTCGGGTCCGACGCGTGAAGGCGATTACGAAGGTTTCGGGTACAGATGGTAGCAGATGCATGTTAGTACGTCTTGCTTAAAGTGATGAAAAAGTGTTTCCGCCCGGGATCGAACCGGGGACCTTCTGCGTGTTAGGCAGACGTGATAACCGCTACACCACGGAAACTGCTTGTGTGCACCTTACTTCACAGACAACTTGTAGTGATGTTGCCATCGTAACTAAAAAATTCAATAAATGTGGTACTTGCAAAACGAAGGGACATGCAGCAGATCCACACACGACGTGGCTCATTGGAGGACAATACGACATAGGCAGGAAAATACTGTTCCCGCCCGGGATCGAACCGGGGACCTTCTGCGTGTGAAGCAGACGTGATAACCGCTACACTACGGAAACGACGGACCCGAGGAGTCCATCGTTGTTCACTCCAATTTGCCGCAGCCATTCTCTCGTCCGCGAATGCACATACACGTCTGCCTGGAACCCATCACAGCCGAGGGCTCAAGAAGTCTTCGGGGTGCTCGAGAGGGAGTCTGCCGTAGCACCCCTAACGAGATAGCGGCGTTTCGCGCAGTCGTTATTGCAAGTCATATCAGCAAAAGCAATCACTTTCTCAGCAGCAGGCAGTGCGAGCCCAGCGGCAGCTCTACATGAAGGTACCAGTAGCCCAGGAAGGCCGCCGACCGCGGGAATTCGCGCCGCCCCCATCCCGCCAGCGTACACGAGACTTCCAGGGCACCCTGGACGACATCGAGGGACTGCGCTCTACATGAAGGTACCATTAGCCCAGGAAGGCCGCCGACCGCGGGAATTCGCGCCGCCCCCATCCCGCCAGCGTACACGAGACTTCCAAGGCACCCTGGACGACATCGAGGGACTGGAATAATTGCATTCGCCGTGTCACAGGGCTAGTTGGTCTAGGGGTATGGTTCCTGCTTAGGGTGCAGGAGGTCCCGGGTTCAAATCCCGGACGAGCCCTAGCGTTTTGTGCAAACTGATCGCACGTCAGAGGCTGAGTCAGCGCAAAAAGCTCGCCGTCAATATCAAATGAATTTCTTATTCGATGTGAGCAATTGACACTCGGGTCCGACGCGTGAAGGCGATTACGAAGGTTTCGGGTACAGATGGTAGCAGATGCATGTTAGTACGTCTTGCTTAAAGTGATGAAAAAGTGTTTCCGCCCGGGATCGAACCGGGGACCTTCTGCGTGTTAGGCAGACGTGATAACCGCTACACCACGGAAACTGCTTGTGTGCACCTTACTTCACAGACAACTTGTAGTGATGTTGCCATCGTAACTAAAAAATTCAATAAATGTGGTACTTGCAAAACGAAGGGACATGCAGCAGATCCACACACGACGTGGCTCATTGGAGGACAATACGACATAGGCAGGAAAATACTGTTCCCGCCCGGGATCGAACCGGGGACCTTCTGCGTGTGAAGCAGACGTGATAACCGCTACACTACGGAAACGACGGACCCGAGGAGTCCATCGTTGTTCACTCCAATTTGCCGCAGCCATTCTCTCGTCCGCGAATGCACATACACGTCTGCCTGGAACCCATCACAGCCGAGGGCTCAAGAAGTCTTCGGGGTGCTCGAGAGGGAGTCTGCCGTAGCACCCCTAACGAGATAGCGGCGTTTCGCGCAGTCGTTATTGCAAGTCATATCAGCAAAAGCAATCACTTTCTCAGCAGCAGGCAGTGCGAGCCCAGCGGCAGCTCTACATGAAGGTACCAGTAGCCCAGGAAGGCCGCCGACCGCGGGAATTCGCGCCGCCCCCATCCCGCCAGCGTACACGAGACTTCCAGGGCACCCTGGACGACATCGAGGGACTGCGCTCTACATGAAGGTACCATTAGCCCAGGAAGGCCGCCGACCGCGGGAATTCGCGCCGCCCCCATCCCGCCAGCGTACACGAGACTTCCAAGGCACCCTGGACGACATCGAGGGACTGGAATAATTGCATTCGCCGTGTCACAGGGCTAGTTGGTCTAGGGGTATGGTTCCTGCTTAGGGTGCAGGAGGTCCCGGGTTCAAATCCCGGACGAGCCCTAGCGTTTTGTGCAAACTGATCGCACGTCAGAGGCTGAGTCAGCGCAAAAAGCTCGCCGTCAATATCAAATGAATTTCTTATTCGATGTGAGCAATTGACACTCGGGTCCGACGCGTGAAGGCGATTACGAAGGTTTCGGGTACAGATGGTAGCAGATGCATGTTAGTACGTCTTGCTTAAAGTGATGAAAAAGTGTTTCCGCCCGGGATCGAACCGGGGACCTTCTGCGTGTTAGGCAGACGTGATAACCGCTACACCACGGAAACTGCTTGTGTGCACCTTACTTCACAGACAACTTGTAGTGATGTTGCCATCGTAACTAAAAAATTCAATAAATGTGGTACTTGCAAAACGAAGGGACATGCAGCAGATCCACACACGACGTGGCTCATTGGAGGACAATACGACATAGGCAGGAAAATACTGTTCCCGCCCGGGATCGAACCGGGGACATTCTGCGTGTGAAGCAGACGTGATAACCGCTACACTACGGAAACGACGGACCCGAGGAGTCCATCGTTGTTCACTCCAATTTGCCGCAGCCATTCTCTCGTCCGCGAATGCACATACACGTCTGCCTGGAACCCATCACAGCCGAGGGCTCAAGAAGTCTTCGGGGTGCTCGAGAGGGAGTCTGCCGTAGCACCCCTAACGAGATAGCGGCGTTTCGCGCAGTCGTTATTGCAAGTCATATCAGCAAAAGCAATCACTTTCTCAGCAGCAGGCAGTGCGAGCCCAGCGGCAGCTCTACATGAAGGTACCAGTAGCCCAGGAAGGCCGCCGACCGCGGGAATTCGCGCCGCCCCCATCCCGCCAGCGTACACGAGACTTCCAGGGCACCCTGGACGACATCGAGGGACTGCGCTCTACATGAAGGTACCATTAGCCCAGGAAGGCCGCCGACCGCGGGAATTCGCGCCGCCCCCATCCCGCCAGCGTACACGAGACTTCCAAGGCACCCTGGACGACATCGAGGGACTGGAATAATTGCATTCGCCGTGTCACAGGGCTAGTTGGTCTAGGGGTATGGTTCCTGCTTAGGGTGCAGGAGGTCCCGGGTTCAAATCCCGGACGAGCCCTAGCGTTTTGTGCAAACTGATCGCACGTCAGAGGCTGAGTCAGCGCAAAAAGCTCGCCGTCAATATCAAATGAATTTCTTATTCGATGTGAGCAATTGACACTCGGGTCCGACGCGTGAAGGCGATTACGAAGGTTTCGGGTACAGATGGTAGCAGATGCATGTTAGTACGTCTTGCTTAAAGTGATGAAAAAGTGTTTCCGCCCGGGATCGAACCGGGGACCTTCTGCGTGTTAGGCAGACGTGATAACCGCTACACCACGGAAACTGCTTGTGTGCACCTTACTTCACAGACAACTTGTAGTGATGTTGCCATCGTAACTAAAAAATTCAATAAATGTGGTACTTGCAAAACGAAGGGACATGCAGCAGATCCACACACGACGTGGCTCATTGGAGGACAATACGACATAGGCAGGAAAATACTGTTCCCGCCCGGGATCGAACCGGGGACCTTCTGCGTGTGAAGCAGACGTGATAACCGCTACACTACGGAAACGACGGACCCGAGGAGTCCATCGTTGTTCACTCCAATTTGCCGCAGCCATTCTCTCGTCCGCGAATGCACATACACGTCTGCCTGGAACCCATCACAGCCGAGGGCTCAAGAAGTCTTCGGGGTGCTCGAGAGGGAGTCTGCCGTAGCACCCCTAACGAGATAGCGGCGTTTCGCGCAGTCGTTATTGCAAGTCATATCAGCAAAAGCAATCACTTTCTCAGCAGCAGGCAGTGCGAGCCCAGCGGCAGCTCTACATGAAGGTACCAGTAGCCCAGGAAGGCCGCCGACCGCGGGAATTCGCGCCGCCCCCATCCCGCCAGCGTACACGAGACTTCCAGGGCACCCTGGACGACATCGAGGGACTGCGCTCTACATGAAGGTACCATTAGCCCAGGAAGGCCGCCGACCGCGGGAATTCGCGCCGCCCCCATCCCGCCAGCGTACACGAGACTTCCAAGGCACCCTGGACGACATCGAGGGACTGGAATAATTGCATTCGCCGTGTCACAGGGCTAGTTGGTCTAGGGGTATGGTTCCTGCTTAGGGTGCAGGAGGTCCCGGGTTCAAATCCCGGACGAGCCCTAGCGTTTTGTGCAAACTGATCGCACGTCAGAGGCTGAGTCAGCGCAAAAAGCTCGCCGTCAATATCAAATGAATTTCTTATTCGATGTGAGCAATTGACACTCGGGTCCGACGCGTGAAGGCGATTACGAAGGTTTCGGGTACAGATGGTAGCAGATGCATGTTAGTACGTCTTGCTTAAAGTGATGAAAAAGTGTTTCCGCCCGGGATCGAACCGGGGACCTTCTGCGTGTTAGGCAGACGTGATAACCGCTACACCACGGAAACTGCTTGTGTGCACCTTACTTCACAGACAACTTGTAGTGATGTTGCCATCGTAACTAAAAAATTCAATAAATGTGGTACTTGCAAAACGAAGGGACATGCAGCAGATCCACACACGACGTGGCTCATTGGAGGACAATACGACATAGGCAGGAAAATACTGTTCCCGCCCGGGATCGAACCGGGGACATTCTGCGTGTGAAGCAGACGTGATAACCGCTACACTACGGAAACGACGGACCCGAGGAGTCCATCGTTGTTCACTCCAATTTGCCGCAGCCATTCTCTCGTCCGCGAATGCACATACACGTCTGCCTGGAACCCATCACAGCCGAGGGCTCAAGAAGTCTTCGGGGTGCTCGAGAGGGAGTCTGCCGTAGCACCCCTAACGAGATAGCGGCGTTTCGCGCAGTCGTTATTGCAAGTCATATCAGCAAAAGCAATCACTTTCTCAGCAGCAGGCAGTGCGAGCCCAGCGGCAGCTCTACATGAAGGTACCAGTAGCCCAGGAAGGCCGCCGACCGCGGGAATTCGCGCCGCCCCCATCCCGCCAGCGTACACGAGACTTCCAGGGCACCCTGGACGACATCGAGGGACTGCGCTCTACATGAAGGTACCATTAGCCCAGGAAGGCCGCCGACCGCGGGAATTCGCGCCGCCCCCATCCCGCCAGCGTACACGAGACTTCCAAGGCACCCTGGACGACATCGAGGGACTGGAATAATTGCATTCGCCGTGTCACAGGGCTAGTTGGTCTAGGGGTATGGTTCCTGCTTAGGGTGCAGGAGGTCCCGGGTTCAAATCCCGGACGAGCCCTAGCGTTTTGTGCAAACTGATCGCACGTCAGAGGCTGAGTCAGCGCAAAAAGCTCGCCGTCAATATCAAATGAATTTCTTATTCGATGTGAGCAATTGACACTCGGGTCCGACGCGTGAAGGCGATTACGAAGGTTTCGGGTACAGATGGTAGCAGATGCATGTTAGTACGTCTTGCTTAAAGTGATGAAAAAGTGTTTCCGCCCGGGATCGAACCGGGGACCTTCTGCGTGTTAGGCAGACGTGATAACCGCTACACCACGGAAACTGCTTGTGTGCACCTTACTTCACAGACAACTTGTAGTGATGTTGCCATCGTAACTAAAAAATTCAATAAATGTGGTACTTGCAAAACGAAGGGACATGCAGCAGATCCACACACGACGTGGCTCATTGGAGGACAATACGACATAGGCAGGAAAATACTGTTCCCGCCCGGGATCGAACCGGGGACCTTCTGCGTGTGAAGCAGACGTGATAACCGCTACACTACGGAAACGACGGACCCGAGGAGTCCATCGTTGTTCACTCCAATTTGCCGCAGCCATTCTCTCGTCCGCGAATGCACATACACGTCTGCCTGGAACCCATCACAGCCGAGGGCTCAAGAAGTCTTCGGGGTGCTCGAGAGGGAGTCTGCCGTAGCACCCCTAACGAGATAGCGGCGTTTCGCGCAGTCGTTATTGCAAGTCATATCAGCAAAAGCAATCACTTTCTCAGCAGCAGGCAGTGCGAGCCCAGCGGCAGCTCTACATGAAGGTACCAGTAGCCCAGGAAGGCCGCCGACCGCGGGAATTCGCGCCGCCCCCATCCCGCCAGCGTACACGAGACTTCCAGGGCACCCTGGACGACATCGAGGGACTGCGCTCTACATGAAGGTACCATTAGCCCAGGAAGGCCGCCGACCGCGGGAATTCGCGCCGCCCCCATCCCGCCAGCGTACACGAGACTTCCAAGGCACCCTGGACGACATCGAGGGACTGGAATAATTGCATTCGCCGTGTCACAGGGCTAGTTGGTCTAGGGGTATGGTTCCTGCTTAGGGTGCAGGAGGTCCCGGGTTCAAATCCCGGACGAGCCCTAGCGTTTTGTGCAAACTGATCGCACGTCAGTGGCTGAGTCAGCGCAAAAAGCTCGCCGTCAATATCAAATGAATTTCTTATTCGATGTGAGCAATTGACACTCGGGTCCGACGCGTGAAGGCGATTACGAAGGTTTCGGGTACAGATGGTAGCAGATGCATGTTAGTACGTCTTGCTTAAAGTGATGAAAAAGTGTTTCCGCCCGGGATCGAACCGGGGACCTTCTGCGTGTTAGGCAGACGTGATAACCGCTACACCACGGAAACTGCTTGTGTGCACCTTACTTCACAGACAACTTGTAGTGATGTTGCCATCGTAACTAAAAAATTCAATAAATGTGGTACTTGCAAAACGAAGGGACATGCAGCAGATCCACACACGACGTGGCTCATTGGAGGACAATACGACATAGGCAGGAAAATACTGTTCCCGCCCGGGATCGAACCGGGGACATTCTGCGTGTGAAGCAGACGTGATAACCGCTACACTACGGAAACGACGGACCCGAGGAGTCCATCGTTGTTCACTCCAATTTGCCGCAGCCATTCTCTCGTCCGCGAATGCACATACACGTCTGCCTGGAACCCATCACAGCCGAGGGCTCAAGAAGTCTTCGGGGTGCTCGAGAGGGAGTCTGCCGTAGCACCCCTAACGAGATAGCGGCGTTTCGCGCAGTCGTTATTGCAAGTCATATCAGCAAAAGCAATCACTTTCTCAGCAGCAG
Source organism: Schistocerca americana (assembly GCF_021461395.2). Taxonomy (NCBI): domain Eukaryota; kingdom Metazoa; phylum Arthropoda; class Insecta; order Orthoptera; family Acrididae; genus Schistocerca; species Schistocerca americana. The sequence continues at coordinate 40,449,209 of NC_060120.1, forward strand.
GCAGTGCGAGCCCAGCGGCAGCTCTACATGAAGGTACCAGTAGCCCAGGAAGGCCGCCGACCGCGGGAATTCGCGCCGCCCCCATCCCGCCAGCGTACACGAGACTTCCAGGGCACCCTGGACGACATCGAGGGACTGCGCTCTACATGAAGGTACCATTAGCCCAGGAAGGCCGCCGACCGCGGGAATTCGCGCCGCCCCCATCCCGCCAGCGTACACGAGACTTCCAAGGCACCCTGGACGACATCGAGGGACTGGAATAATTGCATTCGCCGTGTCACAGGGCTAGTTGGTCTAGGGGTATGGTTCCTGCTTAGGGTGCAGGAGGTCCCGGGTTCAAATCCCGGACGAGCCCTAGCGTTTTGTGCAAACTGATCGCACGTCAGAGGCTGAGTCAGCGCAAAAAGCTCGCCGTCAATATCAAATGAATTTCTTATTCGATGTGAGCAATTGACACTCGGGTCCGACGCGTGAAGGCGATTACGAAGGTTTCGGGTACAGATGGTAGCAGATGCATGTTAGTACGTCTTGCTTAAAGTGATGAAAAAGTGTTTCCGCCCGGGATCGAACCGGGGACCTTCTGCGTGTTAGGCAGACGTGATAACCGCTACACCACGGAAACTGCTTGTGTGCACCTTACTTCACAGACAACTTGTAGTGATGTTGCCATCGTAACTAAAAAATTCAATAAATGTGGTACTTGCAAAACGAAGGGACATGCAGCAGATCCACACACGACGTGGCTCATTGGAGGACAATACGACATAGGCAGGAAAATACTGTTCCCGCCCGGGATCGAACCGGGGACCTTCTGCGTGTGAAGCAGACGTGATAACCGCTACACTACGGAAACGACGGACCCGAGGAGTCCATCGTTGTTCACTCCAATTTGCCGCAGCCATTCTCTCGTCCGCGAATGCACATACACGTCTGCCTGGAACCCATCACAGCCGAGGGCTCAAGAAGTCTTCGGGGTGCTCGAGAGGGAGTCTGCCGTAGCACCCCTAACGAGATAGCGGCGTTTCGCGCAGTCGTTATTGCAAGTCATATCAGCAAAAGCAATCACTTTCTCAGCAGCAGGCAGTGCGAGCCCAGCGGCAGCTCTACATGAAGGTACCAGTAGCCCAGGAAGGCCGCCGACCGCGGGAATTCGCGCCGCCCCCATCCCGCCAGCGTACACGAGACTTCCAGGGCACCCTGGACGACATCGAGGGACTGCGCTCTACATGAAGGTACCATTAGCCCAGGAAGGCCGCCGACCGCGGGAATTCGCGCCGCCCCCATCCCGCCAGCGTACACGAGACTTCCAAGGCACCCTGGACGACATCGAGGGACTGGAATAATTGCATTCGCCGTGTCACAGGGCTAGTTGGTCTAGGGGTATGGTTCCTGCTTAGGGTGCAGGAGGTCCCGGGTTCAAATCCCGGACGAGCCCTAGCGTTTTGTGCAAACTGATCGCACGTCAGAGGCTGAGTCAGCGCAAAAAGCTCGCCGTCAATATCAAATGAATTTCTTATTCGATGTGAGCAATTGACACTCGGGTCCGACGCGTGAAGGCGATTACGAAGGTTTCGGGTACAGATGGTAGCAGATGCATGTTAGTACGTCTTGCTTAAAGTGATGAAAAAGTGTTTCCGCCCGGGATCGAACCGGGGACCTTCTGCGTGTTAGGCAGACGTGATAACCGCTACACCACGGAAACTGCTTGTGTGCACCTTACTTCACAGACAACTTGTAGTGATGTTGCCATCGTAACTAAAAAATTCAATAAATGTGGTACTTGCAAAACGAAGGGACATGCAGCAGATCCACACACGACGTGGCTCATTGGAGGACAATACGACATAGGCAGGAAAATACTGTTCCCGCCCGGGATCGAACCGGGGACCTTCTGCGTGTGAAGCAGACGTGATAACCGCTACACTACGGAAACGACGGACCCGAGGAGTCCATCGTTGTTCACTCCAATTTGCCGCAGCCATTCTCTCGTCCGCGAATGCACATACACGTCTGCCTGGAACCCATCACAGCCGAGGGCTCAAGAAGTCTTCGGGGTGCTCGAGAGGGAGTCTGCCGTAGCACCCCTAACGAGATAGCGGCGTTTCGCGCAGTCGTTATTGCAAGTCATATCAGCAAAAGCAATCACTTTCTCAGCAGCAGGCAGTGCGAGCCCAGCGGCAGCTCTACATGAAGGTACCAGTAGCCCAGGAAGGCCGCCGACCGCGGGAATTCGCGCCGCCCCCATCCCGCCAGCGTACACGAGACTTCCAGGGCACCCTGGACGACATCGAGGGACTGGAATAATTGGCATTCGCCGTGTCACAGGGCTCGTTGGTCTAGGGGTTAGTTCCGCTTTAGACGCCGTGCAGTGTGGACGTGCCTAGTCTTCCGCTCCGCCGTAGCGTTACGTATAGTGGACTATAGCTTTTGTTTACGTGTTGTGTTGCAACTTCTGTGAGTGTTTCTCCGTCGTTGTTTAGTACCTTGTGTTACTTTCTGTCCTTATTTCAGTGTGTTGTGTGTAGCGGTTTCGACCGCATATTTTGAAAATGTCGTCCCAGGTTATTCCTCGTCAGGCTACAGTTAGTTTTACTTTTGACAAGTCAACCCGCCATGTGCAACCTAGTTCCCTTGAAATTCATGATTGGTTGGTAGATACCTTTGGTGTTCATTCGGATCAGGTGCATACTGCTTATTTTGATACCGAACTGTATGTTTTCTTTATTAAGTTTATGGACCCACTTCAGGTTGATAAAATTCTTTCTAAATATGGTCATCAAGTTCTCTTTCGGCATCGGGATGATTCTGTAAGTACCGTGCTGCTTTCCAATGCTTCCATCACGTATACCAATGTTCGTGTTTACAACCTTCCACCGGAGGTGGATAATGTCTATCTTAAGGAGGGTCTACAAAAGTATGGTGATGTAAAGAGCATTCGCCTTGAACGCTGGTCAAGCCAACATCGCCTGCAATGTTACAGTGGTATTCGTTCAGTCGAAATGCACGTTAAGCAGAATATTCCATCTCACCTGCAGATCGGTGGATATCGTGTCCATGTAACATATAGTGGTCAGGTTGGCACCTGTTTTTTGTGCAATGAAAGTGGTCACGTGCGTACCGACTGTCCGCGGAGGGTTTTTGTTTTAAAAAATTCTCTCGAACAGCGTCGCAAGTTAACGGTCGCTGACCTCGTTGCAGGTGGTTCTGCTCTTGGTGTAGCACGGTCCAGTGGTAGTAGCGCTCCGCCACAGGTTTTGCGCACCCCTGACACAGAATTTCCTCCTTTGCGTGCTAAATCTGATGTTGTTCCGTCTGTCCCTCAGGTGGGTGTGCCACTTTTGAATAATAAGAGGCGTCGCCCACACGATGGAAATAGTACGGATGAGGATCTCCCTGAGATGCCCCAGTCCGAGCGACCGGCGTCCTCCGAGCCACTGTGTACTGTAGCTGCTCCCTGCTCTCCTGAGGTAACGGTTACGGTGGCGGCTGCTGGCGCCCCTTCGGCCTCCGACGCAGCTTCTCTCGAGTCGGATCGTCGGTCGGGCCTGTTGGCGCCGTCTTCCGAACCGACTTCGATGTCACAACAAGTGGAGCCGCGACAACTTCCTGCTTCACTGCCCCATACCTCTGCCAGCGGAGCTGCTCCGCTTCCGTCCAACGTTGCGGCCTCGGACCTTCCTGCTCACGTTTCGCCTCCGTGCAGTCCATGTTTGCCGGAAGCTAGTGTAAGTGTTGACCATTCCGTTTTGTCGGAGTTTCCCCCCGCGACCCCGGATCCCGCATGTGGACCGGCGCGGGTGGTGTCGGATACAGAACTTGACCCTCCTACGTCACCGGCGGCTGAAGCTTCCTTGCCCGTCAGCCGACGCAAGTTACGCGTTCAGCCGAACGTTAATGCTGTTCGTAAAAAACCGAAGCGTAAGGGATCCGCGGAACGGGGTACCAGTCCCCCTCCCACGGATGCCTCCGTCTCCCCTGCTATGGACTGTGACGTTGGTGCGTCGGTGTAGGTGATTTCCTTTCTCGCTTTTCTCTCTATGGTTCAAGCATACACCTTTCTTACCTTAAATCTTAACCGTATTGAGTCCGACGTTCGCATTGCCTCTTTGCGGCAGTTTATTTACGACGCCTGTGCGGACGTAGTGTTCTTGCAGGAAGTGTTGTTTTCTGATCTCTCTCTACCTGGATTTCAAACTGTTTTTAATGTCGCGCCGGAATATTCAACAGGAACTGCTCTTTTCTTTCGAGAGGGCATTCCTATTACTGACATTGAATTCCTTGACTCTGGCCGTGGGATTGGTTGTCGTCTTTTTGATCTCCGCCTCGTTGTTTTGTATGCCCCCTCTGGTTCGGGTCACACTGTGGCTCGCTCGCGCTTTTATAAAGAAGAGCTTATTTATCTTTTGCGCCAGAGTCCTCGGAGTCTCCTGCTCGGAGGCGATTTTAATTGTGTTTTACGCCCTGAAGACCAGTCCCCCAATTTTAATTATTGCCGTGATTTACATGACTTAGTTCGTACGATGCATCTGTGTGATGTTTGGGAACACAAATATCCAACCCTGGTGAAATATACGTTTTTTACCGCGTCCTCATGCAGTAGACTCGACAGATTCTATTTATCTGATTTTTTATGTGATAAAATTCTTTCTGTCGATGTTATTCCTACTAGTTTTTCTGACCATTGTGCTTTTACTGCAACTGTAAATCTTAGTCACCAACCTGCAAAACTTTATCGTTCCCAGTGGATGTTAAATGTTTCCCACCTTGCCGACAGTGCTATGGATGATGTTATAAGTGGCGTGTGGGAGCGATGTCTTCGCTCGGTCCCGCGATACCCCTCCTTGCTGGTTTGGTGGACTGCGTTTGCCAAGCCCAAGATTCGTCAGACTTTGATTTTTTACTGTGCTGCAAGGGCGCGTGATTTTAAGAACACGTATGAATATTACTACTCTGTCCTGCGTGAACTATATGACGCGGCGGGTACCTCTCCTCTGCGGATCCATGATGTTCGTCGTATTAAAGCCAAGCTCTTGAGCCTTAAACGACGACAGATGGATGGTCTGCGAGTTAAGTCGAAACCTCACTCTCTTGTTGAAGGTGAACTGACATCCTTGTACCACCTGCTACGGCATCACACTCGTCGTCGTCGCTCCTTCATCTCTTCTCTTACGGTGGATGATGGACGGCAGCTTATTGCACAGGAGGAAATGGTTCGTGCTCTTCATCAGTATTACACTAGTCTCTATTCTGCCGATGATTCTGGTGAGTCTCTTTCGGATGATGTCTTTGGGGATCTAACTGCGACGATCGCGCCTGACGCGAACGGCGAATTTCTCCGGGAGTTCCAGGTAGATGAGGTTTTCGATTTTATTGCTCGCTCTCCGTCCAGTAAATCGCCGGGTCCAGACGGCCTGCCTAAAGAATTTTATCTCCGTTTTTGGCCTCTTTTGGGTGGCATTTTTACGCAGATTTTAAATGAGATTGTCAGGGGGATGGATGTGCCTGCCGATTTTAAAGTAGGGAAAATTGTTTTAATTCCGAAGTCTTCTGGTCGTTTATCTGCTGCCAATCTTCGTCCGCTCACATTGCTGAATTTTGACTACAAGACAGCTGCTAGAGCGCTCGATAGCCGGTTGTCCTCTCTGCTTCGGGGTGTGATTGGTGCACATCAACGTTGTTTTCATGATAGATCTATTCTGACACCAGTAGCCGAATATCGGGATGTTGTCTCGGTTGCGGCGGTTACAAACGTACATTGTGCCTTTGCCTTCCTTGATTTTCATAAGGCTTTTGATCACGTCAGTCATGTGTTTTTAGATCGTGTTTTAGGTACAATAGGTTTTAACGCTTCATCACGTGGTGTTCTTGGCAATTTGTATAGGGGAATAACAGCTCGGGTGTCAGTCAATGGGCAGCTGACGCCGCCCATTGCTATCCGCCGCGGAGTGCCTCAGGGTAGTCCGCTCTCTATGTCTTTATTCGTATTGTCCCTGGAACCGCTGCTTCGGACTATTGCTCTCAAGCTTCAGGGTATGTCCCTCTCTGGTGGGAAGCTCTCGGTTAAGGCATATGCGGATGATGTCGTTGTTCTCCTCCGTCAACGTGATGATATCCCGTTGTTGAAAGGGGCAGTTGATGCATACTGTCGTGTCTCTGGAGCGCGTCTCAATCAGGGTAAATGTAAGTTCCTTGATATTCGAGGATTTCGCGATGCTGACGTCCCTTGGGCCACTGTTGTCGATCGCCATACGTCCTTGGGGATTATCATTGATCGGTGTCCTCTAAAAATGGCGGCTCTCAATTGGAAATCTGTCACCGAGAAGATACAGGGGGCTCTGATGGTCCATGAGCAGCGCTCTGCTACCATTTTGCAAAAAGTCAGAATTTTAGACACCTACGTTCTATGTAAAGCTTATTATGTTGCTCAGCTGTTCCCACTTCCCATGATGGTGGCGAAAAGGTTGCGCCAATTGTCTAGCAGGTTTATATGGAAGGGCCATCTATTCAAGTTACGTTACGAGGTAATGACGAAACCGCGTATCTCCGGAGGCTTGGGCCTCTCTGACATTACTCGCAAGGCGTCTGCTTTGTACGTCCGCCGAACGACTCTAATTGTTACGCAAGAAGTGACTTCAATTACATCCAGGCTTTTTACTGTTGTGCGTCCGGCGAGCCTTGCTCCACCTGTCGATGTCGGACGCCTAAATTTTAAGTTGAAACACATTCGGGAATTTTACATTGCGGTGAGTTACCTCGGTGACGTCTTCTTGCGGCGACCGGTGCCAACGACCAAGGGCTTGATTGCCCGCTGGGAGGGGCTGGCCGGTCCCAATCCAATAGAACTGGCGTCTCCATCTGTGTCCTGGAGGAACGTCTGGAAGAATGTTAGTCTGCCGATCCACTCTATGGCCGTGGCGTCCACGTGGTATAGGGTAATAAATAATTTGGTCCCCACCAATGTACGACTGCACCGTATTGGTCTTTCTGACACGGACACCTGTACTCGGTGTGGTCTCGTGGATACCCTTGAACATCGATTCACCTGCTGTGGGCACCTTGCTAATTGGCGTTGGCTCAGGAAACAACTTGCCTTTGTCACTAGGTCTGCTGAAGCCGCTTATACTATTGACATCATTGTCCGGCCCGATTCTTCCTTTTTTCCGCGAACGAAGCTCCATACCGTCATGTGGTTGATTGGCCATTTCGTACATTTTGTCATCAGTTGTCATGAAGAGGATGGACACCTAGCGTTTCGGCAGTACATGCTTACTGCTTACTGGCAGCGCTTGCGATTGCCAGGCCTCCGAGATGATTTTGCCAATATGCTTAGCCTGACATTTGAAAGAGAGGGTGTTGGCTAAGGTCACCTGTGTGAGCCATTTTCTTTTATACTGTTCCTGGATTTGCCGCCTTTATGTATGTTTCTTCTCTACACCAGGACTGAAGTTTCCGTGTTTTTTTTTTTTTTTTTTTTTTTTTTTTTTTTTTTTTTTTTTTTCACAAAGCAGTCTACATTATATAGTCATGTTTTAGGATTTTAATTTCAGTAGTGTACTTCTTTTGAAGTGGCTGTGTTGTGGATGTTCCTTAATATTTTTTTTTTTTTTCAATAGATATATTTGTTAGAGGAACAATAATTACGCTTTCATTTGCTTATAATGAGCTGAGACTGAATTGCAGGCATTTAAAAAAAAAAAAAAAAAAAAAAAGGGGTAAAAAAAAAAAAAAAGGGGTATGATTCCTGCTTTGGGAAAAAAAAAAAGGGGTATGATTCCTGCTTTGGGTGCAGGAGGTCCCGGGTTCAAATCCCGGACGAGCCCTCCCATTTTGACCGTGCTGAAGCGTAGGTGGAACTCAGCCCCGGTTGCAGCTCCTCAATGAAGAGTAGACGCCTGTTATAGCACGTGGATATAACAAGAATGCGGCACCAGTAAAGTACGTAGTTGGAATAAAAAAAAAAAAAAAAAAAGGGGTATGATTCCTGCTTAGGGTGCAGGAGGTCCCGGGTTCAAATCCCGGACGAGCCCTAGCGTTTTGTGCAAACTGATCGCACGTCAGTGGCTGAGTCAGCGCAAAAAGCTCGCCGTCAATATCAAATGAATTTCTTATTCGATGTGAGCAATTGACACTCGGGTCCGACGCGTGAAGGCGATTACGAAGGTTTCGGGTACAGATGGTAGCAGATGCATGTTAGTACGTCTTGCTTAAAGTGATGAAAAAGTGTTTCCGCCCGGGATCGAACCGGGGACCTTCCGCGTGTTAGGCAGACGTGATAACCGCTACACCACGGAAACTGCCTGTGTGCACCTTACTTCACAGACAACTTATAGTGATGTTGCCATCGTAACTAAAAAATTCAATAAATGTGGTACTTGCAAACGAAGGGACATGCAGCAGATCCACACACGACGTGGCTCATTGGAGGACAATACGACATAGGCAGGAAAATACTGTTCCCGCCCGGGATCGAACCGGGGACCTTCTGCGTGTGAAGCAGACGTGATAACCGCTACACTACGGAAACGACGGACCCGAGGAGTCCATCCTTGTTCACTCGAACTTGCCTCAGACTTTCTCTCGTCCGCGAATGCACACACGACAGTTCTTTTGTCAGCCTGGAGCCCATCACAGCCGAGGGCTCAAGAAGTCTTCGGGGTGCTCGAGAGGGTGTCTGCCGTAGCACCCCTAACGAGATAGCGGCGTTTCGCGCAGTCGTTATTGCAAGTCATATCAGCAAAAGCAATCACTTTCTCAGCAGCAGGCAGTGCGAGCCCAGCGGCAGCTCTACATGAAGGTACCAGTAGCCCAGGAAGGCCGCCGACCGCGGGAATTCGCGCCGCCCCCATCCCGCCAGCGTACACGAGACTTCCAGGGCACCCTGGACGACATCGAGGGCCTGGAATATTTGGCATTCGCCGTGTCACAGGGCTCGTTGGTCTAGGGGTATGATTCCTGCTTAGGGTGCAGGAGGTCCCGGGTTCAAATCCCGGACGAGCCCTAGCGTTTTGTGCAAACTGATCGCACGTCAGTGGCTGAGTCAGCGCAAAAAGCTCGCCGTCAATATCAAATGAATTTCTTATTCGATGTGAGCAATTGACACTCGGGTCCGACGCGTGAAGGCGATTACGAAGGTTTCGGGTACAGATGGTAGCAGATGCATGTTAGTACGTCTTGCTTAAAGTGATGAAAAAGTGTTTCCGCCCGGGATCGAACCGGGGACCTTCTGCGTGTTAGGCAGACGTGATAACCGCTACACCACGGAAACTGCCTGTGTGCACCTTACTTCACAGACAACTTATAGTGATGTTGCCATCGTAACTAAAAAATTCAATAAATGTGGTACTAGCAAACGAAGGGACATGCAGCAGATCCACACACGACGTTGCTCATTGTAGGACAATACGACATAGGCAGGAAAATACTGTTCCCGCCCGGGATCGAACCGGGGACCTTCTGCGTGTGAAGCAGACGTGATAACCGCTACACTACGGAAACGACGGACCCGAGGAGTCCATCCTTGTTCACTCGAACTTGCCTCAGACTTTCTCTCGTCCGCGAATGCACACACGACAGTTCTTTTGTCAGCCTGGAGCCCATCACAGCCGAGGGCTCAAGAAGTCTTCGGGGTGCTCGAGAGGGTGTCTGCCGTAGCACCCCTAACGAGAAAGGGGCGTTTCGCGCAGTCGTTATTGCAAGTCATATCAGCAAAAGCAATCACTTTCTCAGCAGCAGGCAGTGCGAGCCCAGCGGCAGCTCTACATGAAGGTACCAGTAGCCCAGGAAGGCCGCCGACCGCGGGAATTCGCGCCGCCCCCATCCCGCCAGCGTACACGAGACTTCCAGGGCACCCTGGACGACATCGAGGGCCTGGAATATTTGGCATTCGCCGTGTCACAGGGCTCGTTGGTCCAGGGGTATGATTCCTGCGTAGGGTGCAGGAGGTCACGGGTTCAAATCCCGGACGAGCCCTAGCGTTTTGTGCAAACTGATCGCACGTCAGTGGCTGAGTCAGCGCAAAAAGCTCGCCGTCAATATCAAATGAATTTCTTATTCGATGTGAGCAATTGACACTCGGGTCCGACGCGTGAAGGCGATTACGAAGGTTTCGGGTACAGATGGTAGCAGATGCATGTTAGTACGTCTTGCTTAAAGTGATGAAAAAGTGTTTCCGCCCGGGATCGAACCGGGGACCTTCTGCGTGTTAGGCAGACGTGATAACCGCTACACCACGGAAACTGCCTGTGTGCACCTTACTTCACAGACAACTTATAGTGATGTTGCCATCGTAACTAAAAAATTCAATAAATGTGGTACTTGCAAACGAAGGGACATGCAGCAGATCCACACACGACGTGGCTCATTGGAGGACAATACGACATAGGCAGGAAAATACTGTTCCCGCCCGGGATCGAACCGGGGACCTTCTGCGTGTGAAGCAGACGTGATAACCGCTACACTACGGAAACGACGGACCCGAGGAGTCCATCCTTGTTCACTCGAACTTGCCTCAGACTTTCTCTCGTCCGCGAATGCACACACGACAGTTCTTTTGTCAGCCTGGAGCCCATCACAGCCGAGGGCTCAAGAAGTCTTCGGGGTGCTCGAGAGGGTGTCTGCCGTAGCACCCCTAACGAGATAGCGGCGTTTCGCGCAGTCGTTATTGCAAGTCATATCAGCAAAAGCAATCACTTTCTCAGCAGCAGGCAGTGCGAGCCCAGCGGCAGCTCTACATGAAGGTACCAGTAGCCCAGGAAGGCCGCCGACCGCGGGAATTCGCGCCGCCCCCATCCCGCCAGCGTACACGAGACTTCCAGGGCACCCTGGACGACATCGAGGGCCTGGAATATTTGGCATTCGCCGTGTCACAGGGCTCGTTGGTCTAGGGGTATGATTCCTGCTTAGGGTGCAGGAGGTCCCGGGTTCAAATCCCGGACGAGCCCTAGCGTTTTGTGCAAACTGATCGCACGTCAGTGGCTGAGTCAGCGCAAAAAGCTCGCCGTCAATATCAAATGAATTTCTTATTCGATGTGAGCAATTGACACTCGGGTCCGACGCGTGAAGGCGATTACGAAGGTTTCGGGTACAGATGGTAGCAGATGCATGTTAGTACGTCTTGCTTAAAGTGATGAAAAAGTGTTTCCGCCCGGGATCGAACCGGGGACCTTCTGCGTGTTAGGCAGACGTGATAACCGCTACACCACGGAAACTGCCTGTGTGCACCTTACTTCACAGACAACTTATAGTGATGTTGCCATCGTAACTAAAAAATTCAATAAATGTGGTACTAGCAAACGAAGGGACATGCAGCAGATCCACACACGACGTTGCTCATTGGAGGACAATACGACATAGGCAGGAAAATACTGTTCCCGCCCGGGATCGAACCGGGGACCTTCTGCGTGTGAAGCAGACGTGATAACCGCTACACTACGGAAACGACGGACCCGAGGAGTCCATCCTTGTTCACTCGAACTTGCCTCAGACTTTCTCTCGTCCGCGAATGCACACACGACAGTTCTTTTGTCAGCCTGGAGCCCATCACAGCCGAGGGCTCAAGAAGTCTTCGGGGTGCTCGAGAGGGTGTCTGCCGTAGCACCCCTAACGAGAAAGGGGCGTTTCGCGCAGTCGTTATTGCAAGTCATATCAGCAAAAGCAATCACTTTCTCAGCAGCAGGCAGTGCGAGCCCAGCGGCAGCTCTACATGAAGGTACCAGTAGCCCAGGAAGGCCGCCGACCGCGGGAATTCGCGCCGCCCCCATCCCGCCAGCGTACACGAGACTTCCAGGGCACCCTGGACGACATCGAGGGCCTGGAATATTTGGCATTCGCCGTGTCACAGGGCTCGTTGGTCTAGGGGTATGATTCCTGCGTAGGGTGCAGGAGGTCCCGGGTTCAAATCCCGGACGAGCCCTAGCGTTTTGTGCAAACTGATCGCACGTCAGTGGCTGAGTCAGCGCAAAAAGCTCGCCGTCAATATCAAATGAATTTCTTATTCGATGTGAGCAATTGACACTCGGGTCCGACGCGTGAAGGCGATTACGAAGGTTTCGGGTACAGATGGTAGCAGATGCATGTTAGTACGTCTTGCTTAAAGTGATGAAAAAGTGTTTCCGCCCGGGATCGAACCGGGGACCTTCTGCGTGTTAGGCAGACGTGATAACCGCTACACCACGGAAACTGCCTGTGTGCACCTTACTTCACAGACAACTTATAGTGATGTTGCCATCGTAACTAAAAAATTCAATAAATGTGGTACTTGCAAACGAAGGGACATGCAGCAGATCCACACACGACGTGGCTCATTGGAGGACAATACGACATAGGCAGGAAAATACTGTTCCCGCCCGGGATCGAACCGGGGACCTTCTGCGTGTGAAGCAGACGTGATAACCGCTACACTACGGAAACGACGGACCCGAGGAGTCCATCCTTGTTCACTCGAACTTGCCTCAGACTTTCTCTCGTCCGCGAATGCACACACGACAGTTCTTTTGTCAGCCTGGAGCCCATCACAGCCGAGGGCTCAAGAAGTCTTCGGGGTGCTCGAGAGGGTGTCTGCCGTAGCACCCCTAACGAGATAGCGGCGTTTCGCGCAGTCGTTATTGCAAGTCATATCAGCAAAAGCAATCACTTTCTCAGCAGCAGGCAGTGCGAGCCCAGCGGCAGCTCTACATGAAGGTACCAGTAGCCCAGGAAGGCCGCCGACCGCGGGAATTCGCGCCGCCCCCATCCCGCCAGCGTACACGAGACTTCCAGGGCACCCTGGACGACATCGAGGGCCTGGAATATTTGGCATTCGCCGTGTCACAGGGCTCGTTGGTCTAGGGGTATGATTCCTGCTTAGGGTGCAGGAGGTCCCGGGTTCAAATCCCGGACGAGCCCTAGCGTTTTGTGCAAACTGATCGCACGTCAGTGGCTGAGTCAGCGCAAAAAGCTCGCCGTCAATATCAAATGAATTTCTTATTCGATGTGAGCAATTGACACTCGGGTCCGACGCGTGAAGGCGATTACGAAGGTTTCGGGTACAGATGGTAGCAGATGCATGTTAGTACGTCTTGCTTAAAGTGATGAAAAAGTGTTTCCGCCCGGGATCGAACCGGGGACCTTCTGCGTGTTAGGCAGACGTGATAACCGCTACACCACGGAAACTGCCTGTGTGCACCTTACTTCACAGACAACTTATAGTGATGTTGCCATCGTAACTAAAAAATTCAATAAATGTGGTACTAGCAAACGAAGGGACATGCAGCAGATCCACACACGACGTTGCTCATTGGAGGACAATACGACATAGGCAGGAAAATACTGTTCCCGCCCGGGATCGAACCGGGGACCTTCTGCGTGTGAAGCAGACGTGATAACCGCTACACTACGGAAACGACGGACCCGAGGAGTCCATCCTTGTTCACTCGAACTTGCCTCAGACTTTCTCTCGTCCGCGAATGCACACACGACAGTTCTTTTGTCAGCCTGGAGCCCATCACAGCCGAGGGCTCAAGAAGTCTTCGGGGTGCTCGAGAGGGTGTCTGCCGTAGCACCCCTAACGAGATAGCGGCGTTTCGCGCAGTCGTTATTGCAAGTCATATCAGCAAAAGCAATCACTTTCTCAGCAGCAGGCAGTGCGAGCCCAGCGGCAGCTCTACATGAAGGTACCAGTAGCCCAGGAAGGCCGCCGACCGCGGGAATTCGCGCCGCCCCCATCCCGCCAGCGTACACGAGACTTCCAGGGCACCCTGGACGACATCGAGGGCCTGGAATATTTGGCATTCGCCGTGTCACAGGGCTCGTTGGTCTAGGGGTATGATTCCTGCTTAGGGTGCAGGAGGTCCCGGGTTCAAATCCCGGAAGAGCCCTAGCGTTTTGTGCAAACTGATCGCACGTCAGTGGCTGAGTCAGCGCAAAAAGCTCGCCGTCAATATCAAATGAATTTCTTATTCGATGTGAGCAATTGACACTCGGGTCCGACGCGTGAAGGCGATTACGAAGGTTTCGGGTACAGATGGTAGCAGATGCATGTTAGTACGTCTTGCTTAAAGTGATGAAAAAGTGTTTCCGCCCGGGATCGAACCGGGGACCTTCCGCGTGTTAGGCAGACGTGATAACCGCTACACCACGGAAACTGCCTGTGTGCACCTTACTTCACAGACAACTTATAGTGATGTTGCCATCGTAACTAAAAAATTCAATAAATGTGGTACTTGCAAACGAAGGGACATGCAGCAGATCCACACACGACGTGGCTCATTGGAGGACAATACGACATAGGCAGGAAAATACTGTTCCCGCCCGGGATCGAACCGGGGACCTTCTGCGTGTGAAGCAGACGTGATAACCGCTACACTACGGAAACGACGGACCCGAGGAGTCCATCCTTGTTCACTCGAACTTGCCTCAGACTTTCTCTCGTCCGCGAATGCACACACGACAGTTCTTTTGTCAGCCTGGAGCCCATCACAGCCGAGGGCTCAAGAAGTCTTCGGGGTGCTCGAGAGGGTGTCTGCCGTAGCACCCCTAACGAGATAGCGGCGTTTCGCGCAGTCGTTATTGCAAGTCATATCAGCAAAAGCAATCACTTTCTCAGCAGCAGGCAGTGCGAGCCCAGCGGCAGCTCTACATGAAGGTACCAGTAGCCCAGGAAGGCCGCCGACCGCGGGAATTCGCGCCGCCCCCATCCCGCCAGCGTACACGAGACTTCCAGGGCACCCTGGACGACATCGAGGGCCTGGAATATTTGGCATTCGCCGTGTCACAGGGCTCGTTGGTCTAGGGGTATGATTCCTACATTAGGGTGCAGGAGGTCCCGGGTTCAAATCCCGGACGAGCACTAGCGTTTTGTGCAAACTGATCGCACGTCAGTGGCTGAGTCAGCGCAAAAAGCTCGCCGTCAATATCAAATGAATTTCTTATTCGATGTGAGCAATTGACACTCGGGTCCGACGCGTGAAGGCGATTACGAAGGTTTCGGGTACAGATGGTAGCAGATGCATGTTAGTACGTCTTGCTTAAAGTGATGAAAAAGTGTTTCCGCCCGGGATCGAACCGGGGACCTTCCGCGTGTTAGGCAGACGTGATAACCGCTACACCACGGAAACTGCCTGTGTGCACCTTACTTCACAGACAACTTATAGTGATGTTGCCATCGTAACTAAAAAATTCAATAAATGTGGTACTTGCAAACGAAGGGACATGCAGCAGATCCACACACGACGTGGCTCATTGGAGGACAATACGACATAGGCAGGAAAATACTGTTCCCGCCCGGGATCGAACCGGGGACCTTCTGCGTGTGAAGCAGACGTGATAACCGCTACACTACGGAAACAACGGACCCGAGGAGTCCATCCTTGTTCACTCGAACTTGCCTCAGACTTTCTCTCGTCCGCGAATGCACACACGACAGTTCTTTTGTCAGCCTGGAGCCCATCACAGCCGAGGGCTCAAGAAGTCTTCGGGGTGCTCGAGAGGGTGTCTGCCGTAGCACCCCTAACGAGATAGCGGCGTTTCGCGCAGTCGTTATTGCAAGTCATATCAGCAAAAGCAATCACTTTCTCAGCAGCAGGCAGTGCGAGCCCAGCGGCAGCTCTACATGAAGGTACCAGTAGCCCAGGAAGGCCGCCGACCGCGGGAATTCGCGCCGCCCCCATCCCGCCAGCGTACACGAGACTTCCAGGGCACCCTGGACGACATCGAGGGCCTGGAATATTTGGCATTCGCCGTGTCACAGGGCTCGTTGGTCTAGGGGTATGATTCCTACATTAGGGTGCAGGAGGTCCCGGGTTCAAATCCCGGACGAGCCCTAGCGTTTTGTGCAAACTGATCGCACGTCAGTGGCTGAGTCAGCGCAAAAAGCTCGCCGTCAATATCAAATGAATTTCTTATTCGATGTGAGCAATTGACACTCGGGTCCGACGCGTGAAGGCGATTACGAAGGTTTCGGGTACAGATGGTAGCAGATGCATGTTAGTACGTCTTGCTTAAAGTGAACCGGGGACCTTCCGCGTGTTAGGCAGACGTGATAACCGCTACACCACGGAAACTGCCTGTGTGCACCTTACTTCACAGACAACTTATAGTGATGTTGCCATCGTAACTAAAAAATTCAATAAATGTGGTACTTGCAAACGAAGGGACATGCAGCAGATCCACACACGACGTGGCTCATTGGAGGACAATACGACATAGGCAGGAAAATACTGTTCCCGCCCGGGATCGAACCGGGGACCTTCTGCGTGTGAAGCAGACGTGATAACCGCTACACTACGGAAACAACGGACCCGAGGAGTCCATCCTTGTTCACTCGAACTTGCCTCAGACTTTCTCTCGTCCGCGAATGCACACACGACAGTTCTTTTGTCAGCCTGGAGCCCATCACAGCCGAGGGCTCAAGAAGTCTTCGGGGTGCTCGAGAGGGTGTCTGCCGTAGCACCCCTAACGAGATAGCGGCGTTTCGCGCAGTCGTTATTGCAAGTCATATCAGCAAAAGCAATCACTTTCTCAGCAGCAGGCAGTGCGAGCCCAGCGGCAGCTCTACATGAAGGTACCAGTAGCCCAGGAAGGCCGCCGACCGCGGGAATTCGCGCCGCCCCCATCCCGCCAGCGTACACGAGACTTCCAGGGCACCCTGGACGACATCGAGGGCCTGGAATATTTGGCATTCGCCGTGTCACAGGGCTCGTTGGTCTAGGGGTATGATTCCTACATTAGGGTGCAGGAGGTCCCGGGTTCAAATCCCGGACGAGCCCTAGCGTTTTGTGCAAACTGATCGCACGTCAGTGGCTGAGTCAGCGCAAAAAGCTCGCCGTCAATATCAAATGAATTTCTTATTCGATGTGAGCAATTGACACTCGGGTCCGACGCGTGAAGGCGATTACGAAGGTTTCGGGTACAGATGGTAGCAGATGCATGTTAGTACGTCTTGCTTAAAGTGAACCGGGGACCTTCCGCGTGTTAGGCAGACGTGATAACCGCTACACCACGGAAACTGCCTGTGTGCACCTTACTTCACAGACAACTTATAGTGATGTTGCCATCGTAACTAAAAAATTCAATAAATGTGGTACTTGCAAACGAAGGGACATGCAGCAGATCCACACACGACGTGGCTCATTGGAGGACAATACGACATAGGCAGGAAAATACTGTTCCCGCCCGGGATCGAACCGGGGACCTTCTGCGTGTGAAGCAGACGTGATAACCGCTACACTACGGAAACAACGGACCCGAGGAGTCCATCCTTGTTCACTCGAACTTGCCTCAGACTTTCTCTCGTCCGCGAATGCACACACGACAGTTCTTTTGTCAGCCTGGAGCCCATCACAGCCGAGGGCTCAAGAAGTCTTCGGGGTGCTCGAGAGGGTGTCTGCCGTAGCACCCCTAACGAGATAGCGGCGTTTCGCGCAGTCGTTATTGCAAGTCATATCAGCAAAAGCAATCACTTTCTCAGCAGCAGGCAGTGCGAGCCCAGCGGCAGCTCTACATGAAGGTACCAGTAGCCCAGGAAGGCCGCCGACCGCGGGAATTCGCGCCGCCCCCATCCCGCCAGCGTACACGAGACTTCCAGGGCACCCTGGACGACATCGAGGGCCTGGAATATTTGGCATTCGCCGTGTCACAGGGCTCGTTGGTCTAGGGGTATGATTCCTACATTAGGGTGCAGGAGGTCCCGGGTTCAAATCCCGGACGAGCCCTAGCGTTTTGTGCAAACTGATCGCACGTCAGTGGCTGAGTCAGCGCAAAAAGCTCGCCGTCAATATCAAATGAATTTCTTATTCGATGTGAGCAATTGACACTCGGGTCCGACGCGTGAAGGCGATTACGAAGGTTTCGGGTACAGATGGTAGCAGATGCATGTTAGTACGTCTTGCTTAAAGTGATGAAAAAGTGTTTCCGCCCGGGATCGAACCGGGGACCTTCCGCGTGTTTTTTTTTTTTTTTTTTTTTTTTTTTTTTTTTTTTTTTTTTTTTTACTAGACCAGCGCTCTGCCACTTTTTTTTTTTTTGTTTTTCTCCGCCTTAACCACTTTTTTTTTTTATTTTTTTTCCGTTTTTTTTTTTGAACCACTCTTTATTAAATTTTTTTATAAGTAATAGGCAGAAGGAGGCAAAGTGGGCAGGGGTCAAGAATAATCTGAGGCCTGGCCACAATGTCTCCACCATACCCATCACTGATTTTCGACCTTGTCGCTCCTATGATCCAAAAATACAACTGCCCACTTTAGCAAATTTATTTTTTTTTGTTTTTTTTCAATTTTTTCATTTTTTTTTGTTTTTAAGTTTTTTTAATTAGTGTTTCCTCTTTTTTTATGGTTTTTTATATTATCATGATGAAATGAAAGGAATTCGTTCGTGAAATAAGTAATACCTCTCCATGTGCATAAAATGAAAAATATAACTCAATCTTCTACTTGTTGTTCCTGCCTTCATTTTTTTTTAATTTTTTTAAATTTTTTATTTGTTGTCGTTTTTGACCATTTTGTCATAGTGGAAAATCAACAAAAATGAAAGTATAAGAAATGAAACAGACAATAATTCTGCACATAGTAATATAGTCACTCAATACTGTGTGCTTTAGGTTGATGGTGGTTAGCCTATCCCCATTCTATCAAATATAATTTGTAGCATATTACCATATTTCTTCTTGTGGTCTGCATACGTACGTATTTTGTGGTATTTGCACTGTAAGTATATCTTGAAATCTGTAACGGTGTCAGTTCCAGCGTCATGAGTTACGTAAGTTACATAATTTCCTAGGAGCCAATAGACGGCATTATTCTTCGTCTCTGGAAAATAACGGTCTTGTGGTCTGTGCAGCACTGACAGCGAGATGTACTGAGGTGAAGACCTTGTAATGAGAGCTATTTGCACCTTGAGCCAATTCCAGATATGTATATTGCCGCCGCAAGTGTATCGATGGATAATTGTGTCCACTAGTCGACATCGTTGACATAGATTGGTGTCACTGAGACCAATTTCATATAATCTTTCGTTGGTGCTAATGATATTATTAACGGCTTTGTACCATGCTGTTCTTATGTCAGAAGATAAAACTTTTAAATTGATGTTTTGCCAGATAGCAGTCCAGTGTATGTGAGGAAACTGTCTCTCTACTTTATTCTTTCCTTCACACGTCTCCCAGACCCGCATAATATCTCTTGACGTTAGTTGACGTAGCCGTGTAACTTCGTCCCTCAAGTAGCTAAGTTCAATATAAAAGGCTCGCACGTGCTGGAGACGATTGTTAATTTTTTGCACATCAATAGGAGGCTGCAGGCTGCGAGGTTTTAGAATTTCAAAAAGTCGGCTTGAAATACTTTCCGGTACTTCTCTAATGATAGTTAGTTGCCTTTTGACGAAGAGTGCAGAGGCTTTGTTGGTGATATTGATGAGACCTAAACCACCATTTCGGGGATGTAAGGTAGCCACTTTGGCGGTTACTCGAAACAGTTCTCCTTTCCACAGAAAATTTGTGATTCTGGACGTTATGTTCTTGGCTATCATTTTGGGTAGTGGAAAGAGCTGAGCGGTGTGGTATGCTATAGCTAAGATACACGTGTTGATGTACTTAATCCTCTGAATCTGATTCATATTCCGTGATAAATTTTCCATTATAGCACCCTGCACTTTCCGTGCCGCAGCTTTCCAATTCAACGCAGTCATTTTCATTGGGCATGCGGTCAATGTGACACCAAGCGTCGTATGCTGCCTGACCAGCTTTGCCCACTCTACGTTTATGTGCTCAAAACCCTT
Organism: Schistocerca americana; assembly: GCF_021461395.2. Lineage (NCBI taxonomy): Eukaryota > Metazoa > Arthropoda > Insecta > Orthoptera > Acrididae > Schistocerca > Schistocerca americana. Next base: position 40,468,955 of record NC_060120.1, read on the forward strand.
AAGATGTAAAATTTTGCTTTTCTTTTCATTTGAATTTGCCCCAGACGCACTGCAGTAAGTCTGAATCACTGCAGCTAACGTAGCTACATCGTCATTATTTCTGATTATGACGCCTACATCATCAGCATAAGCTTTTATAGCTGTTTTGCACCCTGACAGTGTTATACCTGTTAATTTATCGTGAATACGTTTAAGAAATGGGTCCAGTGAAATGGCAAATAGTGACATAGAAAGGGGGCTTCCCTGAGGAACACCGCGTCGTATTTGGAATTTTCTCGTAGCCTGACTGTTAACTGCTATGCATGCGTTTATTCCTGTCGCCACGTTTTTTATTACGTTTAAGGCTCGCTCCTGGAAACCGAGCTTTTTTAACGTCTTGAAAAGGTAGATATGATTCACGAGATCGAATGCTTTATGAAAATCCAGGAAAACCAGGGCACATTTGATGTTAGTGACGGAAGTGATTGCAATTATATCCCGAAATTCCGCTAAATTGTGAAACAGAGTTTTACCTGCAATGCAGTGTTGATACGGACTAATCAGTCTATTTGCTAAGGATGAAATTTTCTTGTTGAGAATTCTGGCTATTATTTTATAGTCCGCATTGAGCAACGAAATCGGTCGGAAGTTAGTAAGATCTTTGTGTCCTTTAGTTTTGGGGATAAGGACTATTTTACTTTCTTTAAATTCAGAGGGTATCATTGCGCCCTGAAGAACTTCATTTACAATCGCTGTAATTGTCCCTCCCACTATCGGCCAATAGCGGACATAAAATTCTGCAGGTAGACCATCAGGACCTGGGGATTTTTTCAGAGGGGAGGTACACAGAGTCACATAAACGTCCTCATTACAGACGTGCGACAGGAAGGTAACGTTGTCATCATCCGTCAGCTGTGGCACAAGAAAGTCAAGGAAATCATCAATAGATTCCTCGCAGCTGGAATTTTCGGAATATAGGTTATCGAAGTAGCGATAGATCTCATTCAAAATATCTTTCTGTGTCCTAAGACTTGTACCATTCGCCGTCCGTAATTCGTCGATAAGCATTGTTCTTCTGTTTTGAGCGTGCTTCAGAAGGTGGTATAGGGAAGTTGTTTCGTCCTCTGAGACAGATTTCGCCTTGGATTTTATTTTAAGTCCTTCCAGTTGATGCCTCTTAATGCTGAGTAATTTAGCCTTAATTTTTTTGATATCTGTCAGGCGAAGATGTGAACCAGATGTTTGACCATATAGCTCTCTGAGTACTGAGTAATAGAACTCTATAGTGTTCTTAAGATCTCTGGCCCTCTGAAAGCTATATTGCATTATCGTCTTTCTAAGTTTCGGCTTTGTCATTTTTGTCCACCATTCGACGGTAGTCGCGTATCTAGGAAGAGCACGCAGGCATAACGCCCATGCGTCTTTTATCTGATCTTCTAATTCACGGTCTTGTAACAGCGAGACATTTAAATTCCACTGGTTTTTGAAGCGGCGTATTGGCTGCGCTTGTAAATTTATACAGGCCAACACACCGGAATGGTCCGAAAAGTAAACAGGAACCGTTTCTGTTTTCAATAAAGCCGTTTCGAGATTGTCGGTAATGTAGAATCTGTCGATTCTGCTGCATGTATTGGAAGTTGCATAAGTGTACTCGACAACAGCAGGGTGTTTGCATTCCCAAGCATCCTTTAGCTTTAAGCTAGTGACGAGATGTTTTAATTCAGCAGAATAATTAAAATTTGGACTCTGATCTTTCCTGTTGAGGACGCAATTAAAATCACCCCCCATTATAAGGTGACTGGGGTTTTTGCGCAATAAGTATATTACCTCGTCTTTAAAAAATCGTGTTCTGTCAGATCTATGTGAGCTGCCGGAAGGGGCATACAAGTTAATAAGGGACACGTCATAAATCTTGAGCCCTATTCCCCTTCCAGATTCCAGTCGTTCTACTTCCGTTACTGGAATCCCATCCCGGATTAAAAAAGCTGTCCCCACGCTAGTTTCGTGGGAGACATTTAGGTGAGCAACATACCCGGGAATATTTAAATCCGACGTGACAACTTCCTGCAGCAGGGCTATATCAGTTCCCGAGTCATATAAAAATTCTTTTAGCGCTGCTATTTTCAATGCCGACCGTATTTTGTTAATATTGACAGTAGCAATAGTATAACACTGGGTCATTGCGTTATTACTCGTTGGATGTTAGGACAGTGAGTAAATAACATGCGACTAAATTATTACTTAGGAGACACAGAAAATTTAGACAGAACAGAACGTCCCATTGAGAGGTTGCTAATTACAGTATTAGTGCAGTCTAGGTTTGAGATTTCCCTCCTGAATCAGTAGAAGATTGATTATCAGGAAGTTCCTCAGGAGATTCTTTCAATGACCCGTGCCTGACAGTTTCGTAACGCACATTTCGTGGTTTCGTGTCACTTTTCACGCTCTTTAACTTCGCTTGATTACGAGGAGCATTGACATTCGGTTGTGGCTTTAACTTCCTTCGTGGAGCATCCGAAGGCTCTGTGACGGGTTTTGTGGTGGTCGGTTGTGACGCCGATCCCGTCGGGTCGTCCAACTGTACGACACGGCCTGTACTGCTTAGCCCTGTCGTGTGGTCAGTACCCTTCGGGGAAGCACTAGCCGTTACAGAGGGTTGATCCAGACACACTAATTGTTCCTCGTGACTGTCAGGAGGCTGCTCGTCTTTGCAAACTGTGTCCCCTCCTGATGTTTCGCGGTTATTGCTAGAAACATCCCCGTTTTCGCAGTTTCCCCCCAATTGGTTACGTTCTAATTGTTTACAAGCTTCCATCTGCATTTCCTGGAGTTGTGGCATTACTTCCTCCTCGCATTGTTTTTGTTTGCGTGCGGAGTGAGATTTGTCAGACAACTCGTCGTCAGAACAGCTATCAGTTATCTCATAGGGCCGTTTTTTTGTCTGCAGTTCGGATGATGCGGGGGTGTCAACATCAGCCTTTTTATCTAAACATGGAAATTGAGTAATATCATTTACGGATAAATCAGAGTGGTTTGCTGGGGCAGTATCCACACCCAGCGGGATAGATACATTATTTGGCAAGACATCGTTTAGGGTAAGTTTCTGGCGTTGCGTTAGATTGCTTTTCAATACAAAAACCCGCCGCGGACAATCCTGTCTAAAGTGGCCAGACTCATTACAAACATGACAGGTCGGTACTTGACCTGAATACACAATTTGCGCCCTGTAGCCATTTACAAATATATGAGACGGAATATTGGTCTTGATGTCCATCTCCACAGATCGAATTCCGTTAAAACACTGCAGTTTGTAGTGACGAGACCAACGTTCATTATTAACTGATTTCACGTCACCATACTTGCAAAGCGCATCCTTAATTAAATCATTATCAATTTCAATAGGTAAGTTAAGCACGCGAACGGTAGTGTAAACAATATCAGCTCGCCAGATCCGAACTTTGCTCTTCGAGCCGTCTCTGTGAATGAATTCTACTTCACTACCCCACTTTGCTAAAAGTCTATCTATCGTCACCGAGCTCTCAAACTTAACAAAAATACAGTATTTATCATTGTCTAACTGCATTGTATGGACGGAATCAGAGTTGACACCAATTACCTCAGTAATCCAATCGTGTATTTCCAGTGACGTTGGCTGGATATGACGGGTTTCCTTGTCGAAAGCGAAGACCAGTGTGTTTTTCCTGACGTTCGTAGACATGATTCAGAACAGGGATGAAACTCCGGTTAAAAAACCGAAATTCCGGCGAGTGACAGAACGGTGATGAACAGCCAAACACTAACGACGATACACAAACACGAAGATGAACGGACAGCCAGCAAAGGAGACAACAGCAGAACACGTATGTAAACAACACAATCGGAGCGCAGCAGTACACGCGTCCACACGGTAGCACAGCTGAAGCGCGACTAGGGCAGACGTGATAACCGCTACACCACGGAAACTGCCTGTGTGCACCTTACTTCACAGACAACTTATAGTGATGTTGCCATCGTAACTAAAAAATTCAATAAATGTGGTACTTGCAAACGAAGGGACATGCAGCAGATCCACACACGACGTGGCTCATTGGAGGACAATACGACATAGGCAGGAAAATACTGTTCCCGCCCGGGATCGAACCGGGGACCTTCTGCGTGTGAAACAGACGTGATAACCGCTACACTACGGAAACAACGGACCCGAGGAGTCCATCCTTGTTCACTCGAACTTGCCTCAGACTTTCTCTCGTCCGCGAATGCACACACGACAGTTCTTTTGTCAGCCTGGAGCCCATCACAGCCGAGGGCTCAAGAAGTCTTCGGGGTGCTCGAGAGGGTGTCTGCCGTAGCACCCCTAACGAGATAGCGGCGTTTCGCGCAGTCGTTATTGCAAGTCATATCAGCAAAAGCAATCACTTTCTCAGCAGCAGGCAGTGCGAGCCCAGCGGCAGCTCTACATGAAGGTACCAGTAGCCCAGGAAGGCCGCCGACCGCGGGAATTCGCGCCGCCCCCATCCCGCCAGCGTACACGAGACTTCCAGGGCACCCTGGACGACATCGAGGGCCTGGAATATTTGGCATTCGCCGTGTCACAGGGCTCGTTGGTCTAGGGGTATGATTCCTGCTTAGGGTGCAGGAGGTCCCGGGTTCAAATCCCGGACGAGCCCTAGCGTTTTGTGCAAACTGATCGCACGTCAGTGGCTGAGTCAGCGCAAAAAGCTCGCCGTCAATATCAAATGAATTTCTTATTCGATGTGAGCAATTGACACTCGGGTCCGACGCGTGAAGGCGATTACGAAGGTTTCGGGTACAGATGGTAGCAGATGCATGTTAGTACGTCTTGCTTAAAGTGATGAAAAAGTGTTTCCGCCCGGGATCGAACCGGGGACCTTCCGCGTGTTAGGCAGACGTGATAACCGCTACACCACGGAAACTGCCTGTGTGCACCTTACTTCACAGACAACTTATAGTGATGTTGCCATCGTAACTAAAAAATTCAATAAATGTGGTACTTGCAAACGAAGGGACATGCAGCAGATCCACACACGACGTGGCTCATTGGAGGACAATACGACATAGGCAGGAAAATACTGTTCCCGCCCGGGATCGAACCGGGGACCTTCTGCGTGTGAAGCAGACGTGATAACCGCTACACTACGGAAACAACGGACCCGAGGAGTCCATCCTTGTTCACTCGAACTTGCCTCAGACTTTCTCTCGTCCGCGAATGCACACACGACAGTTCTTTTGTCAGCCTGGAGCCCATCACAGCCGAGGGCTCAAGAAGTCTTCGGGGTGCTCGAGAGGGTGTCTGCCGTAGCACCCCTAACGAGATAGCGGCGTTTCGCGCAGTCGTTATTGCAAGTCATATCAGCAAAAGCAATCACTTTCTCAGCAGCAGGCAGTGCGAGCCCAGCGGCAGCTCTACATGAAGGTACCAGTAGCCCAGGAAGGCCGCCGACCGCGGGAATTCGCGCCGCCCCCATCCCGCCAGCGTACACGAGACTTCCAGGGCACCCTGGACGACATCGAGGGCCTGGAATATTTGGCATTCGCCGTGTCACAGGGCTCGTTGGTCTAGGGGTATGATTCCTGCTTAGGGTGCAGGAGGTCCCGGGTTCAAATCCCGGACGAGCCCTAGCGTTTTGTGCAAACTGATCGCACGTCAGTGGCTGAGTCAGCGCAAAAAGCTCGCCGTCAATATCAAATGAATTTCTTATTCGATGTGAGCAATTGACACTCGGGTCCGACGCGTGAAGGCGATTACGAAGGTTTCGGGTACAGATGGTAGCAGATGCATGTTAGTACGTCTTGCTTAAAGTGATGAAAAAGTGTTTCCGCCCGGGATCGAACCGGGGACCTTCCGCGTGTGAGGCAGACGTGATAACCGCTACACCACGGAAACTGCCTGTGTGCACCTTACTTCACAGACAACTTATAGTGATGTTGCCATCGTAACTAAAAAATTCAATAAATGTGGTACTTGCAAACGAAGGGACATGCAGCAGATCCACACACGACGTGGCTCATTGGAGGACAATACGACATAGGCAGGAAAATACTGTTCCCGCCCGGGATCGAACCGGGGACCTTCTGCGTGTGAAGCAGACGTGATAACCGCTACACTACGGAAACAACGGACCCGAGGAGTCCATCCTTGTTCACTCGAACTTGCCTCAGACTTTCTCTCGTCCGCGAATGCACACACGACAGTTCTTTTTTTGTCAGCCTGGAGCCCATCACAGCCGAGGGCTCAAGAAGTCTTCGGGGTGCTCGAGAGGGTGTCTGCCGTAGCACCCCTAACGAGATAGCGGCGTTTCGCGCAGTCGTTATTGCAAGTCATATCAGCAAAAGCAATCACTTTCTCAGCAGCAGGCAGTGCGAGCCCAGCGGCAGCTCTACATGAAGGTACCAGTAGCCCAGGAAGGCCGCCGACCGCGGGAATTCGCGCCGCCCCCATCCCGCCAGCGTACACGAGACTTCCAGGGCACCCTGGACGACATCGAGGGCCTGGAATATTTGGCATTCGCCGTGTCACAGGGCTCGTTGGTCGATAGTCTGGTTTCGGCGAGCGAGCTGTGCGGACGCGCTGTGTTTACGCTCTCGCCGCCGCTGGCCGTGACTGTTGTGGTGAGTGTTACGCCGCTTAGCGTACTTGTTTCCCTGTAACAACGATTCATGGTTAGAAATTTGTAATGGCACAACCACCACGAAGAGACACATTGAAGTTGATGTTTGACCAGTCTTTAGTTCGACCGACATCTTTTGAAGTAGAGAACTTTATAGAAGACTCTTTGAAACTGAATATGGACGATCTTATTGGAATTCACTTGTCGATCTGTAGTAGTACAGTTTATCTTAAGTTGAAAAATGCTGTCACGTGTGATAAGATTGTTGAATCTTGTGGAGGGACCCTAAAATTTAAACATTCGGACGGTACTATCGGAGAGGTACAAGTTACTCAAGCTGGTTTAGGTCTTAGGACCGTTCGCATTTTCGAACTGCCATTCGAAATTACAGCCGAACAAATTAACTCAGTGCTCAAACCTTACGGTACAGTTCTCTCTAATGTCGCGGAGAAGTGGTCTACTATGCATAAATTTCCGGTGTTGAATGGTATTCGCCAAGTGAAAATTGATTTACAAAAGCATATACCATCGTACATCAATGTCTGCGGGTACAGAGCAATAGTTATGTATGATGGTCAACCGAGGACATGCGCAGCATGTGGTTCTCCCGGACATGTCCGCACTGATTGTCCCCAAAGACGCGTGACGCAAATACCAGTAGGTGAGGCGAAAGTGCAATCCAATATGTCGCAACTGCCCGTGAGGTATGCCGCGGTACTCCGTCAACCCCCGACCACCACATCTACTACAGAGGACGACAGTACTGCTACTGGGGCTCTATTGCAGCATGAAGTACGTTTGGATACCCCCCGTCCGGATTTGCCAGCAACTGACGCTCAGATCTCGCCGGTCGGAAGCACCGAGGTGTCAAAGATGGACGGCGACTTACAACGAAATAATGTGATGCGCACACACGACGAGGGGAAGGTAGACTTATCGGATATTGACATGATGGAGACAAACGCGAATGCCTCAGCGATACTGTCCCAGGACACCAAAAAGCGCAGAATTGCTCATGCGGGGGCGGCAACATGTGCCCCACCGTTGAGAGAAAAGGCGACGCAGTTTTGTCATATAATGCACGAAACGTCGTCGGAACACCGCCAACAGAGCCCGAAGACGCTCAAGAAATCACGGAAGGAGGACGTGCCAGACCGTGCGCCGGACATTTTGGACGCATCTGGCTCTACAGGTTCGGGAACACGCCCTCCAAAGAAGAAGGATAAACAATCATTAGACATGGTCGAGGAGAAGAAACGTACACGCACAGACGATTCCTTGCTGGACTGGGCCCAGGAGATGGAAGACGATGTCGAGGACCGCGGACATGCACCCACAGCTACTACGATGGAGGGAAAGACCGACGGCGAGGAACACGGAGGCGATCGGTTCACGCGGGAGAAGGATGATGAGGACTCGGAATTTTACTAATTCGTGCACTGCAGATAACGGATGGGCGTACAACATACGGGATTCAGACACCCCAAAATGTTAACTTCCGGACGTCAGGGAGTGGTGGTCCACCAACATGCTAGCCAACTGGTGATGCTTGATAATGATACGATTTGCAGTAAGCGTTGACAAAGGGACATGATCAATACTTAAATCAGTAACTCTATTAAACACAACGAAACATCCCCACCAAAAAGGATCGTCTTCCCTTACATGTCACATCTGCAAACTTATAAAATCGCCACACTGAACATAAATAAAATCACGTCGATACAGAAGGTCGATAGTCTCCGGGATTACCTCTATAGCGCTGACGTTGATATTGCTTTGTTACAAGAGGTTGCTAGTGGGTTCCGGATCAATATTGCAGGTTATGCAGTATTCTTAAACACAACGTTACGTAGCGCATCTGGCACCGCCATCTTATTAAAGGATGGAATAGTAGCATCTGACTTTGAACGGCTGGAAAGCGGCCGAGGAATATCTTGTTCAATAAATGGGATTCGATTCGTAAATATCTATGCCCCCTCCGGACACCAAAATCGAGAGCAACGGTCTCGTTTTTACGACGAAGACCTATTGTATTTGATCAGAGGAGCTAGAGAGGGAATGGTTTTAGCCGGTGACTTTAATTGCGTGCTTAAGCGGAAAGATCAACATCCGACTTTTGATAAAAGTGCGGAGTTGGGCCGCCTCGTACGAGAGTTGCGATTGACTGACACGTGGGAGCTCATTCATGGAGACCGTCCCTGCTTCACATTCCACACTTCTACGTCGTCCAGTCGACTTGATAGAATTTATGTCACACAGTCTTTATGTGCAAATGTCGGTGGGCCTGAAACGTGGCCAGTGTACTTTTCTGACCATCTCGCCTATCACTGTCTCCTGAAAATGCCTCGACAGACCATCTTTCGTGGCAGAAACATGTGGAAACTCAACGTCGCTGTTCTTCAAGAAGATGATTTGCGAACACGAATGGAAGTCGTGTGGGGCACCTGCAGCAGGCGACGACGGAACTTCCCCAGTACCATATGCTGGTGGTACAAATGTGCGAAACCTCAACTCATCCGTTGCTTAAAAACGTACTGTTATGAACGAAACCGCGACCAACAGAGTATGTTCGAATTTTACTTCCGCTGCCTTCGGGAATTATATGAAAGCAATTGTCCAACAGCAGACACCTTTTTACGAATTAAAAAAGTCAAGGCGAAATTAACGGCATTGAAGCGGAAACGAATGGCAGGTATTATGATCCGATCCAGGGACCATCATAGCACGGCGGGGGAAATACCCTCGGTATATCATCTTGGGGCAGAGAAGCGTCGCGCACAGCGTAAAATGATCTGTAGTCTCCGGACAGAGGACGGTAACCAGGTGAACGATCAAGGCGGCATCAAGACATGTGTAGCAGAATACTACACTAAGCTTTATGCCTTGGAACCCGCGGACGAGGAGTCTGTGATACGTATGCAAACTAGCCTACCTGAAAGACTGGACCCACCAGATGTAGACCTGTTGGTGGCGGACATAACCCCACAAGAACTCACATCAGCGCTTCAAAAGGCGCAGGGAAATAAATCTCCTGGTGCGGATGGGCTACCGGTGGAATTTTATAAACAGTTTTGGTATTTGCTAGAAAGGTGTTTTGTCGAAATATGTAATGAAATTAAAGAAGGGCAAAATATACCTGAAGGCTTCAACGACGGCATCATCGTTCTCGTCCCTAAAGAATACCCCTGTAACGACATGAATAAATTCCGCCCCATTTGTTTACTTAACACGGACTACAAGATAGTAGCCCGCGTCATGGCAGCCAGGATCAAACGAGTCCTTCCTAACATAATACACCCTAGTCAGACGGCGGCGGTTCCTGGGCGCACGATCATTAAGAGTCTGACTGACTACAGAGAGATCATCAGCTACTGCGCAACTACAGGTCTGGAAGCGGCAATTTTAGCACTCGATCTTAATAAAGCCTTTGACAGGATCCGACACCATTACCTTTTTCAGTTGATGACCCATCTTGGATTTGGAGACCAATTCGTCCAGATGATTAAAAATCTTTTGAACCGGGCCACGTCAAAGATCAACGTTAATGGACATCTTACGCACTCAATTCCTATAGAGAAGTCTATCCGCCAGGGCTGTCCCTTGTCCATGACGCTTTTTGTCATTGCGATAGAGCCACTCATTAGGAGGATCAATCAACAGCTCCCAGGAATAAATATATATGGCAGCACCATTACTTGCATTGCATATGCGGATGATGTGGGGGTAGTGCTTACTTCTGCACATGACCTTCGCGACGTGCAGTCTATCGTTCAGGACTTTGAACAAGCGTCCGGTTCGAAACTCAACAGACGTAAAACAAAATTGCTGCCTTTGGGGAATGGGTTCCCTTTCCACGGGACTGACGAATATGAGCGAACCGACAATCTGAAACTTCTCGGTCTCAAAATGTCCAGTTGCCTTCTGAAAACGACAGCGGCGGCTTGGAGGGACATTCTCAACATGACGAGAGCGTGCCTGCAACAGAATAACAGTAGAGTACAAAATTTACTAGAAAGGGTACATTTTGTAAACACCAAAATCTTATCGAAAATTTGGTATGTGGGCCAAATACTACCTATAATTGATAAAATAGCCAGTCGGGTGATGGCAGCTGTCGGTTGGTACCTCTGGCGAGGTGATATCTTCAAAGTGGGAATCAATGTGACGACACTCCCCCCCAGTCACGGGGGCCTTGGTGTGGTCGATGTTGACACTAAATGTCGAGCACTTCTGATACGTAGAACTCTCCAAATTTATCACGAATACCCACACAGTGTACTCAGAGCTGTCATCGAGTCACACAGGCCCATTAGTTTAGAGGCCCCTGTCCGCTTGGACTCCATACCGCCTACATTCAATCACATCAGGAGGTTTTTCCTTGACATGAGTTACCTTCGGCGGCAGACCACTGTCTTACGCGACAAAACAACAGCAGAGCTGTATAAGTATCTGAACGACAATGGTCGAACGAACAGAATGGAAATCAAGCACCCACATATACGGTGGTCCAAGGTCTGGAAGAACATAACTAATACGGTTCTGGATACGGGCATCAGATCCACGTGGTATAAGGTAGTGAACGAAACAATTTCTACTAAGGAAAAGCTCCACAGAATCAAGTTGGCACCCACCGAGAAGTGCAGCGACTGCGACCTCATAGATACACTGCAGCACAGATGTATCTGTGGGGAAAATAAAAAGATATGGGAATGGTGTCGGCGGCAACTGGCGCTGGTCGGGAGAACTACGATCACGGCAATAACACCCGAGATGATACTGCAGCCTGATAACGACCTTTTCCCCCCGTCGAAGCGGAATATGTGGACCTGGTTGGCAGGCCATACAATAGATTATATTATGACTAAAAGAAAAGACGATACGTATGATGATTTCAGAATCTACAGTGTAAGTAAAGCGACACAAATTGTCAGCAACCCCAGGTATAAAATACTTTTTGCCAACTACCCAATGGCGCTCGAACTAACCAAGCTTTAAATAAAAAAAAAAAAAAAAAAAAATAAAAAAAAAAAATAAGGAACAATAAAGGAACAAAAAGGAAAAAAAAGTAATCAACAAAATAAAAAACAAAAAAAAAAAAACAAATAAAAAAAAAAAAAACAAATAAAAAAAAAATAAAAAAAAAACAACATATAACATATAATAACATATAGTCCCGCGCACGCTACTAACATGAGAAGATTACGGCAAAAAAAAAAAAAAAAAAAAAAAAAAAAAAAAATAAAAAAATAAAAAAAAAAAAAAAAAGTTGGCAAAAAAATACTAGAAAAAAAAAAAAGAAAAAGTTGGGAGAGCGTTAGACAAATAAAAAAAAAAAAAAAAAGTTGGGAGAGCAAAATATGAAAAAAAAAAAAAAAAAAAAAAGTTGGTCTAGGGGTATGATTCCTACATTAGGGTGCAGGAGGTCCCGGGTTCAAATCCCGGACGAGCCCTAGCGTTTTGTGCAAACTGATCGCACGTCAGTGGCTGAGTCAGCGCAAAAAGCTCGCCGTCAATATCAAATGAATTTCTTATTCGATGTGAGCAATTGACACTCGGGTCCGACGCGTGAAGGCGATTACGAAGGTTTCGGGTACAGATGGTAGCAGATGCATGTTAGTACGTCTTGCTTAAAGTGATGAAAAAGTGTTTCCGCCCGGGATCGAACCGGGGACCTTCCGCGTGTTAGGCAGACGTGATAACCGCTACACCACGGAAACTGCCTGTGTGCACCTTACTTCACAGACAACTTATAGTGATGTTGCCATCGTAACTAAAAAATTCAATAAATGTGGTACTTGCAAACGAAGGGACATGCAGCAGATCCACACACGACGTGGCTCATTGGAGGACAATACGACATAGGCAGGAAAATACTGTTCCCGCCCGGGATCGAACCGGGGACCTTCTGCGTGTGAAGCAGACGTGATAACCGCTACACTACGGAAACAACGGACCCGAGGAGTCCATCCTTGTTCACTCGAACTTGCCTCAGACTTTCTCTCGTCCGCGAATGCACACACGACAGTTCTTTTGTCAGCCTGGAGCCCATCACAGCCGAGGGCTCAAGAAGTCTTCGGGGTGCTCGAGAGGGTGTCTGCCGTAGCACCCCTAACGAGATAGCGGCGTTTCGCGCAGTCGTTATTGCAAGTCATATCAGCAAAAGCAATCACTTTCTCAGCAGCAGGCAGTGCGAGCCCAGCGGCAGCTCTACATGAAGGTACCAGTAGCCCAGGAAGGCCGCCGACCGCGGGAATTCGCGCCGCCCCCATCCCGCCAGCGTACACGAGACTTCCAGGGCACCCTGGACGACATCGAGGGCCTGGAATATTTGGCATTCGCCCTGTCACAGGGCTCGTTGGTCTAGGGGTATGATTCCTACATTAGGGTGCAGGAGGTCCCGGGTTCAAATCCCGGACGAGCCCTAGCGTTTTGTGCAAACTGATCGCACGTCAGTGGCTGAGTCAGCGCAAAAAGCTCGCCGTCAATATCAAATGAATTTCTTATTCGATGTGAGCAATTGACACTCGGGTCCGACGCGTGAAGGCGATTACGAAGGTTTCGGGTACAGATGGTAGCAGATGCATGTTAGTACGTCTTGCTTAAAGTGATGAAAAAGTGTTTCCGCCCGGGATCGAACCGGGGACCTTCCGCGTGTTAGGCAGACGTGATAACCGCTACACCACGGAAACTGCCTGTGTGCACCTTACTTCACAGACAACTTATAGTGATGTTGCCATCGTAACTAAAAAATTCAATAAATGTGGTACTTGCAAACGAAGGGACATGCAGCAGATCCACACACGACGTGGCTCATTGGAGGACAATACGACATAGGCAGGAAAATACTGTTCCCGCCCGGGATCGAACCGGGGACCTTCTGCGTGTGAAGCAGACGTGATAACCGCTACACTACGGAAACAACGGACCCGAGGAGTCCATCCTTGTTCACTCGAACTTGCCTCAGACTTTCTCTCGTCCGCGAATGCACACACGACAGTTCTTTTGTCAGCCTGGAGCCCATCACAGCCGAGGGCTCAAGAAGTCTTCGGGGTGCTCGAGAGGGTGTCTGCCGTAGCACCCCTAACGAGATAGCGGCGTTTCGCGCAGTCGTTATTGCAAGTCATATCAGCAAAAGCAATCACTTTCTCAGCAGCAGGCAGTGCGAGCCCAGCGGCAGCTCTACATGAAGGTACCAGTAGCCCAGGAAGGCCGCCGACCGCGGGAATTCGCGCCGCCCCCATCCCGCCAGCGTACACGAGACTTCCAGGGCACCCTGGACGACATCGAGGGCCTGGAATATTTGGCATTCGCCGTGTCACAGGGCTCGTTGGTCTAGGGGTATGATTCCTGCTTAGGGTGCAGGAGGTCCCGGGTTCAAATCCCGGACGAGCCCTAGCGTTTTGTGCAAACTGATCGCACGTCAGTGGCTGAGTCAGCGCAAAAAGCTCGCCGTCAATATCAAATGAATTTCTTATTCGATGTGAGCAATTGACACTCGGGTCCGACGCGTGAAGGCGATTACGAAGGTTTCGGGTACAGATGGTAGCAGATGCATGTTAGTACGTCTTGCTTAAAGTGATGAAAAAGTGTTTCCGCCCGGGATCGAACCGGGGACCTTCCGCGTGTGAGGCAGACGTGATAACCGCTACACCACGGAAACTGCCTGTGTGCACCTTACTTCACAGACAACTTATAGTGATGTTGCCATCGTAACTAAAAAATTCAATAAATGTGGTACTTGCAAACGAAGGGACATGCAGCAGATCCACACACGACGTGGCTCATTGGAGGACAATACGACATAGGCAGGAAAATACTGTTCCCGCCCGGGATCGAACCGGGGACCTTCTGCGTGTGAAGCAGACGTGATAACCGCTACACTACGGAAACAACGGACCCGAGGAGTCCATCCTTGTTCACTCGAACTTGCCTCAGACTTTCTCTCGTCCGCGAATGCACACACGACAGTTCTTTTGTCAGCCTGGAGCCCATCACAGCCGAGGGCTCAAGAAGTCTTCGGGGTGCTCGAGAGGGTGTCTGCCGTAGCACCCCTAACGAGATAGCGGCGTTTCGCGCAGTCGTTATTGCAAGTCATATCAGCAAAAGCAATCACTTTCTCAGCAGCAGGCAGTGCGAGCCCAGCGGCAGCTCTACATGAAGGTACCAGTAGCCCAGGAAGGCCGCCGACCGCGGGAATTCGCGCCGCCCCCATCCCGCCAGCGTACACGAGACTTCCAGGGCACCCTGGACGACATCGAGGGCCTGGAATATTTGGCATTCGCCGTGTCACAGGGCTCGTTGGTCTAGGGGTATGATTCCTACATTAGGGTGCAGGAGGTCCCGGGTTCAAATCCCGGACGAGCCCTAGCGTTTTGTGCAAACTGATCGCACGTCAGTGGCTGAGTCAGCGCAAAAAGCTCGCCGTCAATATCAAATGAATTTCTTATTCGATGTGAGCAATTGACACTCGGGTCCGACGCGTGAAGGCGATTACGAAGGTTTCGGGTACAGATGGTAGCAGATGCATGTTAGTACGTCTTGCTTAAAGTGATGAAAAAGTGTTTCCGCCCGGGATCGAACCGGGGACCTTCCGCGTGTTAGGCAGACGTGATAACCGCTACACCACGGAAACTGCCTGTGTGCACCTTACTTCACAGACAACTTATAGTGATGTTGCCATCGTAACTAAAAAATTCAATAAATGTGGTACTTGCAAACGAAGGGACATGCAGCAGATCCACACACGACGTGGCTCATTGGAGGACAATACGACATAGGCAGGAAAATACTGTTCCCGCCCGGGATCGAACCGGGGACCTTCTGCGTGTGAAGCAGACGTGATAACCGCTACACTACGGAAACAACGGACCCGAGGAGTCCATCCTTGTTCACTCGAACTTGCCTCAGACTTTCTCTCGTCCGCGAATGCACACACGACAGTTCTTTCGTCAGCCTGGAGCCCATCACAGCCGAGGGCTCAAGAAGTCTTCGGGGTGCTCGAGAGGGTGTCTGCCGTAGCACCCCTAACGAGATAGCGGCGTTTCGCGCAGTCGTTATTGCAAGTCATATCAGCAAAAGCAATCACTTTCTCAGCAGCAGGCAGTGCGAGCCCAGCGGCAGCTCTACATGAAGGTACCAGTAGCCCAGGAAGGCCGCCGACCGCGGGAATTCGCGCCGCCCCCATCCCGCCAGCGTACACGAGACTTCCAGGGCACCCTGGACGACATCGAGGGCCTGGAATATTTGGCATTCGCCGTGTCACAGGGCTCGTTGGTCTAGGGGTATGATTCCTGCTTAGGGTGCAGGAGGTCCCGGGTTCAAATCCCGGACGAGCCCTAGCGTTTTGTGCAAACTGATCGCACGTCAGTGGCTGAGTCAGCGCAAAAAGCTCGCCGTCAATATCAAATGAATTTCTTATTCGATGTGAGCAATTGACACTCGGGTCCGACGCGTGAAGGCGATTACGAAGGTTTCGGGTACAGATGGTAGCAGATGCATGTTAGTACGTCTTGCTTAAAGTGATGAAAAAGTGTTTCCGCCCGGGATCGAACCGGGGACCTTCCGCGTGTTAGGCAGACGTGATAACCGCTACACCACGGAAACTGCCTGTGTGCACCTTACTTCACAGACAACTTATAGTGATGTTGCCATCGTAACTAAAAAATTCAATAAATGTGGTACTTGCAAACGAAGGGACATGCAGCAGATCCACACACGACGTGGCTCATTGGAGGACAATACGACATAGGCAGGAAAATACTGTTCCCGCCCGGGATCGAACCGGGGACCTTCTGCGTGTGAAGCAGACGTGATAACCGCTACACTACGGAAACAACGGACCCGAGGAGTCCATCCTTGTTCACTCGAACTTGCCTCAGACTTTCTCTCGTCCGCGAATGCACACACGACAGTTCTTTTGTCAGCCTGGAGCCCATCACAGCCGAGGGCTCAAGAAGTCTTCGGGGTGCTCGAGAGGGTGTCTGCCGTAGCACCCCTAACGAGATAGCGGCGTTTCGCGCAGTCGTTATTGCAAGTCATATCAGCAAAAGCAATCACTTTCTCAGCAGCAGGCAGTGCGAGCCCAGCGGCAGCTCTACATGAAGGTACCAGTAGCCCAGGAAGGCCGCCGACCGCGGGAATTCGCGCCGCCCCCATCCCGCCAGCGTACACGAGACTTCCAGGGCACCCTGGACGACATCGAGGGCCTGGAATATTTGGCATTCGCCGTGTCACAGGGCTCGTTGGTCTAGGGGTATGATTCCTACATTAGAGTGCAGGAGGTCCCGGGTTCAAATCCCGGACGAGCCCTAGCGTTTTGTGCAAACTGATCGCACGTCAGTGGCTGAGTCAGCGCAAAAAGCTCGCCGTCAATATCAAATGAATTTCTTATTCGATGTGAGCAATTGACACTCGGGTCCGACGCGTGAAGGCGATTACGAAGGTTTCGGGTACAGATGGTAGCAGATGCATGTTAGTACGTCTTGCTTAAAGTGATGAAAAAGTGTTTCCGCCCGGGATCGAACCGGGGACCTTCCGCGTTTTAGGCAGACGTGATAACCGCTACACCACGGAAACTGCCTGTGTGCACCTTACTTCACAGACAACTTATAGTGATGTTGCCATCGTAACTAAAAAATTCAATAAATGTGGTACTTGCAAACGAAGGGACATGCAGCAGATCCACACACGACGTGGCTCATTGGAGGACAATACGACATAGGCAGGATAATACTGTTCCCGCCCGGGATCGAACCGGGGACCTTCTGCGTGTGAAGCAGACGTGATAACCGCTACACTACGGAAACAACGGACCCGAGGAGTCCATCCTTGTTCACTCGAACTTGCCTCAGACTTTCTCTCGTCCGCGAATGCACACACGACAGTTCTTTTGTCAGCCTGGAGCCCATCACAGCCGAGGGCTCAAGAAGTCTTCGGGGTGCTCGAGAGGGTGTCTGCCGTAGCACCCCTAACGAGATAGCGGCGTTTCGCGCAGTCGTTATTGCAAGTCATATCAGCAAAAGCAATCACTTTCTCAGCAGCAGGCAGTGCGAGCCCAGCGGCAGCTCTACATGAAGGTACCAGTAGCCCAGGAAG
This sequence comes from Schistocerca americana, assembly GCF_021461395.2. Classification (NCBI taxonomy): domain Eukaryota; kingdom Metazoa; phylum Arthropoda; class Insecta; order Orthoptera; family Acrididae; genus Schistocerca; species Schistocerca americana. The sequence continues at coordinate 40,486,660 of NC_060120.1, forward strand.
GCCGCCGACCGCGGGAATTGGCGCCGCCCCCATCCCGCCAGCGTACACGAGACTTCCAGGGCACCCTGGACGACATCGAGGGCCTGGAATATTTGGCATTCGCCGTGTCACAGGGCTCGTTGGTCTAGGGGTATGATTCCTACATTAGAGTGCAGGAGGTCCCGGGTTCAAATCCCGGACGAGCCCTAGCGTTTTGTGCAAACTGATCGCACGTCAGTGGCTGAGTCAGCGCAAAAAGCTCGCCGTCAATATCAAATGAATTTCTTATTCGATGTGAGCAATTGACACTCGGGTCCGACGCGTGAAGGCGATTACGAAGGTTTCGGGTACAGATGGTAGCAGATGCATGTTAGTACGTCTTGCTTAAAGTGATGAAAAAGTGTTTCCGCCCGGGATCGAACCGGGGACCTTCCGCGTGTTAGGCAGACGTGATAACCGCTACACCACGGAAACTGCCTGTGTGCACCTTACTTCACAGACAACTTATAGTGATGTTGCCATCGTAACTAAAAAATTCAATAAATGTGGTACTTGCAAACGAAGGGACATGCAGCAGATCCACACACGACGTGGCTCATTGGAGGACAATACGACATAGGCAGGATAATACTGTTCCCGCCCGGGATCGAACCGGGGACCTTCTGCGTGTGAAGCAGACGTGATAACCGCTACACTACGGAAACAACGGACCCGAGGAGTCCATCCTTGTTCACTCGAACTTGCCTCAGACTTTCTCTCGTCCGCGAATGCACACACGACAGTTCTTTTGTCAGCCTGGAGCCCATCACAGCCGAGGGCTCAAGAAGTCTTCGGGGTGCTCGAGAGGGTGTCTGCCGTAGCACCCCTAACGAGATAGCGGCGTTTCGCGCAGTCGTTATTGCAAGTCATATCAGCAAAAGCAATCACTTTCTCAGCAGCAGGCAGTGCGAGCCCAGCGGCAGCTCTACATGAAGGTACCAGTAGCCCAGGAAGGCCGCCGACCGCGGGAATTCGCGCCGCCCCCATCCCGCCAGCGTACACGAGACTTCCAGGGCACCCTGGACGACATCGAGGGCCTGGAATATTTGGCATTCGCCGTGTCACAGGGCTCGTTGGTCTAGGGGTATGATTCCTGCTTAGGGTGCAGGAGGTCCCGGGTTCAAATCCCGGACGAGCCCTAGCGTTTTGTGCAAACTGATCGCACGTCAGTGGCTGAGTCAGCGCAAAAAGCTCGCCGTCAATATCAAATGAATTTCTTATTCGATGTGAGCAATTGACACTCGGGTCCGACGCGTGAAGGCGATTACGAAGGTTTCGGGTACAGATGGTAGCAGATGCATGTTAGTACGTCTTGCTTAAAGTGATGAAAAAGTGTTTCCGCCCGGGATCGAACCGGGGACCTTCCGCGTGTTAGGCAGACGTGATAACCGCTACACCACGGAAACTGCCTGTGTGCACCTTACTTCACAGACAACTTATAGTGATGTTGCCATCGTAACTAAAAAATTCAATAAATGTGGTACTTGCAAACGAAGGGACATGCAGCAGATCCACACACGACGTGGCTCATTGGAGGACAATACGACATAGGCAGGAAAATACTGTTCCCGCCCGGGATCGAACCGGGGACCTTCTGCGTGTGAAGCAGACGTGATAACCGCTACACTACGGAAACAACGGACCCGAGGAGTCCATCCTTGTTCACTCGAACTTGCCTCAGACTTTCTCTCGTCCGCGAATGCACACACGACAGTTCTTTTGTCAGCCTGGAGCCCATCACAGCCGAGGGCTCAAGAAGTCTTCGGGGTGCTCGAGAGGGTGTCTGCCGTAGCACCCCTAACGAGATAGCGGCGTTTCGCGCAGTCGTTATTGCAAGTCATATCAGCAAAAGCAATCACTTTCTCAGCAGCAGGCAGTGCGAGCCCAGCGGCAGCTCTACATGAAGGTACCAGTAGCCCAGGAAGGCCGCCGACCGCGGGAATTCGCGCCGCCCCCATCCCGCCAGCGTACACGAGACTTCCAGGGCACCCTGGACGACATCGAGGGCCTGGAATATTTGGCATTCGCCGTGTCACAGGGCTCGTTGGTCTAGGGGTATGATTCCTACATTAGGGTGCAGGAGGTCCCGGGTTCAAATCCCGGACGAGCCCTAGCGTTTTGTGCAAACTGATCGCACGTCAGTGGCTGAGTCAGCGCAAAAAGCTCGCCGTCAATATCAAATGAATTTCTTATTCGATGTGAGCAATTGACACTCGGGTCCGACGCGTGAAGGCGATTACGAAGGTTTCGGGTACAGATGGTAGCAGATGCATGTTAGTACGTCTTGCTTAAAGTGATGAAAAAGTGTTTCCGCCCGGGATCGAACCGGGGACCTTCCGCGTGTTAGGCAGACGTGATAACCGCTACACCACGGAAACTGCCTGTGTGCACCTTACTTCACAGACAACTTATAGTGATGTTGCCATCGTAACTAAAAAATTCAATAAATGTGGTACTTGCAAACGAAGGGACATGCAGCAGATCCACACACGACGTGGCTCATTGGAGGACAATACGACATAGGCAGGAAAATACTGTTCCCGCCCGGGATCGAACCGGGGACCTTCTGCGTGTGAAGCAGACGTGATAACCGCTACACTACGGAAACAACGGACCCGAGGAGTCCATCCTTGTTCACTCGAACTTGCCTCAGACTTTCTCTCGTCCGCGAATGCACACACGACAGTTCTTTTGTCAGCCTGGAGCCCATCACAGCCGAGGGCTCAAGAAGTCTTCGGGGTGCTCGAGAGGGTGTCTGCCGTAGCACCCCTAACGAGATAGCGGCGTTTCGCGCAGTCGTTATTGCAAGTCATATCAGCAAAAGCAATCACTTTCTCAGCAGCAGGCAGTGCGAGCCCAGCGGCAGCTCTACATGAAGGTACCAGTAGCCCAGGAAGGCCGCCGACCGCGGGAATTCGCGCCGCCCCCATCCCGCCAGCGTACACGAGACTTCCAGGGCACCCTGGACGACATCGAGGGCCTGGAATATTTGGCATTCGCCGTGTCACAGGGCTCGTTGGTCTAGGGGTATGATTCCTGCTTAGGGTGCAGGAGGTCCCGGGTTCAAATCCCGGACGAGCCCTAGCGTTTTGTGCAAACTGATCGCACGTCAGTGGCTGAGTCAGCGCAAAAAGCTCGCCGTCAATATCAAATGAATTTCTTATTCGATGTGAGCAATTGACACTCGGGTCCGACGCGTGAAGGCGATTACGAAGGTTTCGGGTACAGATGGTAGCAGATGCATGTTAGTACGTCTTGCTTAAAGTGATGAAAAAGTGTTTCCGCCCGGGATCGAACCGGGGACCTTCTGCGTGTTAGGCAGACGTGATAACCGCTACACCACGGAAACTGCCTGTGTGCACCTTACTTCACAGACAACTTATAGTGATGTTGCCATCGTAACTAAAAAATTCAATAAATGTGGTACTTGCAAACGAAGGGACATGCAGCAGATCCACACACGACGTGGCTCATTGGAGGACAATACGACATAGGCAGGAAAATACTGTTCCCGCCCGGGATCGAACCGGGGACCTTCTGCGTGTGAAGCAGACGTGATAACCGCTACACTACGGAAACGACGGACCCGAGGAGTCCATCCTTGTTCACTCGAACTTGCCTCAGACTTTCTCTCGTCCGCGAATGCACACACGACAGTTCTTTTGTCAGCCTGGAGCCCATCACAGCCGAGGGCTCAAGAAGTCTTCGGGGTGCTCGAGAGGGTGTCTGCCGTAGCACCCCTAACGAGATAGCGGCGTTTCGCGCAGTCGTTATTGCAAGTCATATCAGCAAAAGCAATCACTTTCTCAGCAGCAGGCAGTGCGAGCCCAGCGGCAGCTCTACATGAAGGTACCAGTAGCCCAGGAAGGCCGCCGACCGCGGGAATTCGCGCCGCCCCCATCCCGCCAGCGTACACGAGACTTCCAGGGCACCCTGGACGACATCGAGGGCCTGGAATATTTGGCATTCGCCGTGTCACAGGGCTCGTTGGTCTAGGGGTATGATTCCTGCTTAGGGTGCAGGAGGTCCCGGGTTCAAATCCCGGACGAGCCCTAGCGTTTTGTGCAAACTGATCGCACGTCAGTGGCTGAGTCAGCGCAAAAAGCTCGCCGTCAATATCAAATGAATTTCTTATTCGATGTGAGCAATTGACACTCGGGTCCGACGCGTGAAGGCGATTACGAAGGTTTCGGGTACAGATGGTAGCAGATGCATGTTAGTACGTCTTGCTTAAAGTGATGAAAAAGTGTTTCCGCCCGGGATCGAACCGGGGACCTTCTGCGTGTTAGGCAGACGTGATAACCGCTACACCACGGAAACTGCCTGTGTGCACCTTACTTCACAGACAACTTATAGTGATGTTGCCATCGTAACTAAAAAATTCAATAAATGTGGTACTTGCAAACGAAGGGACATGCAGCAGATCCACACACGACGTGGCTCATTGGAGGACAATACGACATAGGCAGGAAAATACTGTTCCCGCCCGGGATCGAACCGGGGACCTTCTGCGTGTGAAGCAGACGTGATAACCGCTACACTACGGAAACGACGGACCCGAGGAGTCCATCCTTGTTCACTCGAACTTGCCTCAGACTTTCTCTCGTCCGCGAATGCACACACGACAGTTCTTTTGTCAGCCTGGAGCCCATCACAGCCGAGGGCTCAAGAAGTCTTCGGGGTGCTCGAGAGGGTGTCTGCCGTAGCACCCCTAACGAGATAGCGGCGTTTCGCGCAGTCGTTATTGCAAGTCATATCAGCAAAAGCAATCACTTTCTCAGCAGCAGGCAGTGCGAGCCCAGCGGCAGCTCTACATGAAGGTACCAGTAGCCCAGGAAGGCCGCCGACCGCGGGAATTCGCGCCGCCCCCATCCCGCCAGCGCACACGAGACTTCCAGGGCACCCTGGACGACATCGAGGGCCTGGAATATTTGGCATTCGCCGTGTCACAGGGCTCGTTGGTCTAGGGGTATGATTCCTGCTTAGGGTGCAGGAGGTCCCGGGTTCAAATCCCGGACGAGCCCTAGCGTTTTGTGCAAACTGATCGCACGTCAGTGGCTGAGTCAGCGCAAAAAGCTCGCCGTCAATATCAAATGAATTTCTTATTCGATGTGAGCAATTGACACTCGGGTCCGACGCGTGAAGGCGATTACGAAGGTTTCGGGTACAGATGGTAGCAGATGCATGTTAGTACGTCTTGCTTAAAGTGATGAAAAAGTGTTTCCGCCCGGGATCGAACCGGGGACCTTCCGCGTGTTAGGCAGACGTGATAACCGCTACACCACGGAAACTGCCTGTGTGCACCTTACTTCACAGACAACTTATAGTGATGTTGCCATCGTAACTAAAAAATTCAATAAATGTGGTACTTGCAAACGAAGGGACATGCAGCAGATCCACACACGACGTGGCTCATTGGAGGACAATACGACATAGGCAGGAAAATACTGTTCCCGCCCGGGATCGAACCGGGGACCTTCTGCGTGTGAAGCAGACGTGATAACCGCTACACTACGGAAACAACGGACCCGAGGAGTCCATCCTTGTTCACTCGAACTTGCCTCAGACTTTCTCTCGTCCGCGAATGCACACACGACAGTTCTTTTGTCAGCCTGGAGCCCATCACAGCCGAGGGCTCAAGAAGTCTTCGGGGTGCTCGAGAGGGTGTCTGCCGTAGCACCCCTAACGAGATAGCGGCGTTTCGCGCAGTCGTTATTGCAAGTCATATCAGCAAAAGCAATCACTTTCTCAGCAGCAGGCAGTGCGAGCCCAGCGGCAGCTCTACATGAAGGTACCAGTAGCCCAGGAAGGCCGCCGACCGCGGGAATTCGCGCCGCCCCCATCCCGCCAGCGTACACGAGACTTCCAGGGCACCCTGGACGACATCGAGGGCCTGGAATATTTGGCATTCGCCGTGTCACAGGGCTCGTTGGTCTAGGGGTATGATTCCTGCTTAGGGTGCAGGAGGTCCCGGGTTCAAATCCCGGACGAGCCCTAGCGTTTTGTGCAAACTGATCGCACGTCAGTGGCTGAGTCAGCGCAAAAAGCTCGCCGTCAATATCAAATGAATTTCTTATTCGATGTGAGCAATTGACACTCGGGTCCGACGCGTGAAGGCGATTACGAAGGTTTCGGGTACAGATGGTAGCAGATGCATGTTAGTACGTCTTGCTTAAAGTGATGAAAAAGTGTTTCCGCCCGGGATCGAACCGGGGACCTTCTGCGTGTTAGGCAGACGTGATAACCGCTACACCACGGAAACTGCCTGTGTGCACCTTACTTCACAGACAACTTATAGTGATGTTGCCATCGTAACTAAAAAATTCAATAAATGTGGTACTTGCAAACGAAGGGACATGCAGCAGATCCACACACGACGTGGCTCATTGGAGGACAATACGACATAGGCAGGAAAATACTGTTCCCGCCCGGGATCGAACCGGGGACCTTCTGCGTGTGAAGCAGACGTGATAACCGCTACACTACGGAAACGACGGACCCGAGGAGTCCATCCTTGTTCACTCGAACTTGCCTCAGACTTTCTCTCGTCCGCGAATGCACACACGACAGTTCTTTTGTCAGCCTGGAGCCCATCACAGCCGAGGGCTCAAGAAGTCTTCGGGGTGCTCGAGAGGGTGTCTGCCGTAGCACCCCTAACGAGATAGCGGCGTTTCGCGCAGTCGTTATTGCAAGTCATATCAGCAAAAGCAATCACTTTCTCAGCAGCAGGCAGTGCGAGCCCAGCGGCAGCTCTACATGAAGGTACCAGTAGCCCAGGAAGGCCGCCGACCGCGGGAATTCGCGCCGCCCCCATCCCGCCAGCGTACACGAGACTTCCAGGGCACCCTGGACGACATCGAGGGCCTGGAATATTTGGCATTCGCCGTGTCACAGGGCTCGTTGGTCTAGGGGTATGATTCCTGCTTAGGGTGCAGGAGGTCCCGGGTTCAAATCCCGGACGAGCCCTAGCGTTTTGTGCAAACTGATCGCACGTCAGTGGCTGAGTCAGCGCAAAAAGCTCGCCGTCAATATCAAATGAATTTCTTATTCGATGTGAGCAATTGACACTCGGGTCCGACGCGTGAAGGCGATTACGAAGGTTTCGGGTACAGATGGTAGCAGATGCATGTTAGTACGTCTTGCTTAAAGTGATGAAAAAGTGTTTCCGCCCGGGATCGAACCGGGGACCTTCCGCGTGTTAGGCAGACGTGATAACCGCTACACCACGGAAACTGCCTGTGTGCACCTTACTTCACAGACAACTTATAGTGATGTTGCCATCGTAACTAAAAAATTCAATAAATGTGGTACTTGCAAACGAAGGGACATGCAGCAGATCCACACACGACGTGGCTCATTGGAGGACAATACGACATAGGCAGGAAAATACTGTTCCCGCCCGGGATCGAACCGGGGACCTTCTGCGTGTGAAGCAGACGTGATAACCGCTACACTACGGAAACAACGGACCCGAGGAGTCCATCCTTGTTCACTCGAACTTGCCTCAGACTTTCTCTCGTCCGCGAATGCACACACGACAGTTCTTTTGTCAGCCTGGAGCCCATCACAGCCGAGGGCTCAAGAAGTCTTCGGGGTGCTCGAGAGGGTGTCTGCCGTAGCACCCCTAACGAGATAGCGGCGTTTCGCGCAGTCGTTATTGCAAGTCATATCAGCAAAAGCAATCACTTTCTCAGCAGCAGGCAGTGCGAGCCCAGCGGCAGCTCTACATGAAGGTACCAGTAGCCCAGGAAGGCCGCCGACCGCGGGAATTCGCGCCGCCCCCATCCCGCCAGCGTACACGAGACTTCCAGGGCACCCTGGACGACATCGAGGGCCTGGAATATTTGGCATTCGCCGTGTCACAGGGCTCGTTGGTCTAGGGGTATGATTCCTGCTTAGGGTGCAGGAGGTCCCGGGTTCAAATCCCGGACGAGCCCTAGCGTTTTGTGCAAACTGATCGCACGTCAGTGGCTGAGTCAGCGCAAAAAGCTCGCCGTCAATATCAAATGAATTTCTTATTCGATGTGAGCAATTGACACTCGGGTCCGACGCGTGAAGGCGATTACGAAGGTTTCGGGTACAGATGGTAGCAGATGCATGTTAGTACGTCTTGCTTAAAGTGATGAAAAAGTGTTTCCGCCCGGGATCGAACCGGGGAACTTCTGCGTGTTAGGCAGACGTGATAACCGCTACACCACGGAAACTGCCTGTGTGCACCTTACTTCACAGACAACTTATAGTGATGTTGCCATCGTAACTAAAAAATTCAATAAATGTGGTACTTGCAAACGAAGGGACATGCAGCAGATCCACACACGACGTGGCTCATTGGAGGACAATACGACATAGGCAGGAAAATACTGTTCCCGCCCGGGATCGAACCGGGGACCTTCTGCGTGTGAAGCAGACGTGATAACCGCTACACTACGGAAACGACGGACCCGAGGAGTCCATCCTTGTTCACTCGAACTTGCCTCAGACTTTCTCTCGTCCGCGAATGCACACACGACAGTTCTTTTGTCAGCCTGGAGCCCATCACAGCCGAGGGCTCAAGAAGTCTTCGGGGTGCTCGAGAGGGTGTCTGCCGTAGCACCCCTAACGAGATAGCGGCGTTTCGCGCAGTCGTTATTGCAAGTCATATCAGCAAAAGCAATCACTTTCTCAGCAGCAGGCAGTGCGAGCCCAGCGGCAGCTCTACATGAAGGTACCAGTAGCCCAGGAAGGCCGCCGACCGCGGGAATTCGCGCCGCCCCCATCCCGCCAGCGTACACGAGACTTCCAGGGCACCCTGGACGACATCGAGGGCCTGGAATATTTGGCATTCGCCGTGTCACAGGGCTCGTTGGTCTAGGGGTATGATTCCTGCTTAGGGTGCAGGAGGTCCCGATTTCAAATCCCGGACGAGCCCTAGCGTTTTGTGCAAACTGATCGCACGTCAGTGGCTGAGTCAGCGCAAAAAGCTCGCCGTCAATATCAAATGAATTTCTTATTCGATGTGAGCAATTGACACTCGGGTCCGACGCGTGAAGGCGATTACGAAGGTTTCGGGTACAGATGGTAGCAGATGCATGTTAGTACGTCTTGCTTAAAGTGATGAAAAAGTGTTTCCGCCCGGGATCGAACCGGGGAACTTCTGCGTGTTAGGCAGACGTGATAACCGCTACACCACGGAAACTGCCTGTGTGCACCTTACTTCACAGACAACTTATAGTGATGTTGCCATCGTAACTAAAAAATTCAATAAATGTGGTACTTGCAAACGAAGGGACATGCAGCAGATCCACACACGACGTGGCTCATTGGAGGACAATACGACATAGGCAGGAAAATACTGTTCCCGCCCGGGATCGAACCGGGGACCTTCTGCGTGTGAAGCAGACGTGATAACCGCTACACTACGGAAACGACGGACCCGAGGAGTCCATCCTTGTTCACTCGAACTTGCCTCAGACTTTCTCTCGTCCGCGAATGCACACACGACAGTTCTTTTGTCAGCCTGGAGCCCATCACAGCCGAGGGCTCAAGAAGTCTTCGGGGTGCTCGAGAGGGTGTCTGCCGTAGCACCCCTAACGAGATAGCGGCGTTTCGCGCAGTCGTTATTGCAAGTCATATCAGCAAAAGCAATCACTTTCTCAGCAGCAGGCAGTGCGAGCCCAGCGGCAGCTCTACATGAAGGTACCAGTAGCCCAGGAAGGCCGCCGACCGCGGGAATTCGCGCCGCCCCCATCCCGCCAGCGTACACGAGACTTCCAGGGCACCCTGGACGACATCGAGGGCCTGGAATATTTGGCATTCGCCGTGTCACAGGGCTCGTTGGTCTAGGGGTATGATTCCTGCTTAGGGTGCAGGAGGTCCCGGGTTCAAATCCCGGACGAGCCCTAGCGTTTTGTGCAAACTGATCGCACGTCAGTGGCTGAGTCAGCGCAAAAAGCTCGCCGTCAATATCAAATGAATTTCTTATTCGATGTGAGCAATTGACACTCGGGTCCGACGCGTGAAGGCGATTACGAAGGTTTCGGGTACAGATGGTAGCAGATGCATGTTAGTACGTCTTGCTTAAAGTGATGAAAAAGTGTTTCCGCCCGGGATCGAACCGGGGACCTTCCGCGTGTTAGGCAGACGTGATAACCGCTACACCACGGAAACTGCCTGTGTGCACCTTACTTCACAGACAACTTATAGTGATGTTGCCATCGTAACTAAAAAATTCAATAAATGTGGTACTTGCAAACGAAGGGACATGCAGCAGATCCACACACGACGTGGCTCATTGGAGGACAATACGACATAGGCAGGAAAATACTGTTCCCGCCCGGGATCGAACCGGGGACCTTCTGCGTGTGAAGCAGACGTGATAACCGCTACACTACGGAAACAACGGACCCGAGGAGTCCATCCTTGTTCACTCGAACTTGCCTCAGACTTTCTCTCGTCCGCGAATGCACACACGACAGTTCTTTTGTCAGCCTGGAGCCCATCACGGCCGAGGGCTCAAGAAGTCTTCGGGGTGCTCGAGAGGGTGTCTGCCGTAGCACCCCTAACGAGATAGCGGCGTTTCGCGCAGTCGTTATTGCAAGTCATATCAGCAAAAGCAATCACTTTCTCAGCAGCAGGCAGTGCGAGCCCAGCGGCAGCTCTACATGAAGGTACCAGTAGCCCAGGAAGGCCGCCGACCGCGGGAATTCGCGCCGCCCCCATCCCGCCAGCGTACACGAGACTTCCAGGGCACCCTGGACGACATCGAGGGCCTGGAATATTTGGCATTCGCCGTGTCACAGGGCTCGTTGGTCTAGGGGTATGATTCCTGCTTAGGGTGCAGGAGGTCCCGGGTTCAAATCCCGGACGAGCCCTAGCGTTTTGTGCAAACTGATCGCACGTCAGTGGCTGAGTCAGCGCAAAAAGCTCGCCGTCAATATCAAATGAATTTCTTATTCGATGTGAGCAATTGACACTCGGGTCCGACGCGTGAAGGCGATTACGAAGGTTTCGGGTACAGATGGTAGCAGATGCATGTTAGTACGTCTTGCTTAAAGTGATGAAAAAGTGTTTCCGCCCGGGATCGAACCGGGGACCTTCCGCGTGTTAGGCAGACGTGATAACCGCTACACCACGGAAACTGCCTGTGTGCACCTTACTTCACAGACAACTTATAGTGATGTTGCCATCGTAACTAAAAAATTCAATAAATGTGGTACTTGCAAACGAAGGGACATGCAGCAGATCCACACACGACGTGGCTCATTGGAGGACAATACGACATAGGCAGGAAAATACTGTTCCCGCCCGGGATCGAACCGGGGACCTTCTGCGTGTGAAGCAGACGTGATAACCGCTACACTACGGAAACAACGGACCCGAGGAGTCCATCCTTGTTCACTCGAACTTGCCTCAGACTTTCTCTCGTCCGCGAATGCACACACGACAGTTCTTTTGTCAGCCTGGAGCCCATCACAGCCGAGGGCTCAAGAAGTCTTCGGGGTGCTCGAGAGGGTGTCTGCCGTAGCACCCCTAACGAGATAGCGGCGTTTCGCGCAGTCGTTATTGCAAGTCATATCAGCAAAAGCAATCACTTTCTCAGCAGCAGGCAGTGCGAGCCCAGCGGCAGCTCTACATGAAGGTACCAGTAGCCCAGGAAGGCCGCCGACCGCGGGAATTCGCGCCGCCCCCATCCCGCCAGCGTACACGAGACTTCCAGGGCACCCTGGACGACATCGAGGGCCTGGAATATTTGGCATTCGCCGTGTCACAGGGCTCGTTGGTCTAGGGGTATGATTCCTGCTTAGGGTGCAGGAGGTCCCGATTTCAAATCCCGGACGAGCCCTAGCGTTTTGTGCAAACTGATCGCACGTCAGTGGCTGAGTCAGCGCAAAAAGCTCGCCGTCAATATCAAATGAATTTCTTATTCGATGTGAGCAATTGACACTCGGGTCCGACGCGTGAAGGCGATTACGAAGGTTTCGGGTACAGATGGTAGCAGATGCATGTTAGTACGTCTTGCTTAAAGTGATGAAAAAGTGTTTCCGCCCGGGATCGAACCGGGGACCTTCTGCGTGTTAGGCAGACGTGATAACCGCTACACCACGGAAACTGCCTGTGTGCACCTTACTTCACAGACAACTTATAGTGATGTTGCCATCGTAACTAAAAAATTCAATAAATGTGGTACTTGCAAACGAAGGGACATGCAGCAGATCCACACACGACGTGGCTCATTGGAGGACAATACGACATAGGCAGGAAAATACTGTTCCCGCCCGGGATCGAACCGGGGACCTTCTGCGTGTGAAGCAGACGTGATAACCGCTACACTACGGAAACGACGGACCCGAGGAGTCCATCCTTGTTCACTCGAACTTGCCTCAGACTTTCTCTCGTCCGCGAATGCACACACGACAGTTCTTTTGTCAGCCTGGAGCCCATCACAGCCGAGGGCTCAAGAAGTCTTCGGGGTGCTCGAGAGGGTGTCTGCCGTAGCACCCCTAACGAGATAGCGGCGTTTCGCGCAGTCGTTATTGCAAGTCATATCAGCAAAAGCAATCACTTTCTCAGCAGCAGGCAGTGCGAGCCCAGCGGCAGCTCTACATGAAGGTACCAGTAGCCCAGGAAGGCCGCCGACCGCGGGAATTCGCGCCGCCCCCATCCCGCCAGCGTACACGAGACTTCCAGGGCACCCTGGACGACATCGAGGGCCTGGAATATTTGGCATTCGCCGTGTCACAGGGCTCGTTGGTCTAGGGGTATGATTCCTGCTTAGGGTGCAGGAGGTCCCGGGTTCAAATCCCGGACGAGCCCTAGCGTTTTGTGCAAACTGATCGCACGTCAGTGGCTGAGTCAGCGCAAAAAGCTCGCCGTCAATATCAAATGAATTTCTTATTCGATGTGAGCAATTGACACTCGGGTCCGACGCGTGAAGGCGATTACGAAGGTTTCGGGTACAGATGGTAGCAGATGCATGTTAGTACGTCTTGCTTAAAGTGATGAAAAAGTGTTTCCGCCCGGGATCGAACCGGGGACCTTCCGCGTGTTAGGCAGACGTGATAACCGCTACACCACGGAAACTGCCTGTGTGCACCTTACTTCACAGACAACTTATAGTGATGTTGCCATCGTAACTAAAAAATTCAATAAATGTGGTACTTGCAAACGAAGGGACATGCAGCAGATCCACACACGACGTGGCTCATTGGAGGACAATACGACATAGGCAGGAAAATACTGTTCCCGCCCGGGATCGAACCGGGGACCTTCTGCGTGTGAAGCAGACGTGATAACCGCTACACTACGGAAACAACGGACCCGAGGAGTCCATCCTTGTTCACTCGAACTTGCCTCAGACTTTCTCTCGTCCGCGAATGCACACACGACAGTTCTTTTGTCAGCCTGGAGCCCATCACGGCCGAGGGCTCAAGAAGTCTTCGGGGTGCTCGAGAGGGTGTCTGCCGTAGCACCCCTAACGAGATAGCGGCGTTTCGCGCAGTCGTTATTGCAAGTCATATCAGCAAAAGCAATCACTTTCTCAGCAGCAGGCAGTGCGAGCCCAGCGGCAGCTCTACATGAAGGTACCAGTAGCCCAGGAAGGCCGCCGACCGCGGGAATTCGCGCCGCCCCCATCCCGCCAGCGTACACGAGACTTCCAGGGCACCCTGGACGACATCGAGGGCCTGGAATATTTGGCATTCGCCGTGTCACAGGGCTCGTTGGTCTAGGGGTATGATTCCTGCTTAGGGTGCAGGAGGTCCCGGGTTCAAATCCCGGACGAGCCCTAGCGTTTTGTGCAAACTGATCGCACGTCAGTGGCTGAGTCAGCGCAAAAAGCTCGCCGTCAATATCAAATGAATTTCTTATTCGATGTGAGCAATTGACACTCGGGTCCGACGCGTGAAGGCGATTACGAAGGTTTCGGGTACAGATGGTAGCAGATGCATGTTAGTACGTCTTGCTTAAAGTGATGAAAAAGTGTTTCCGCCCGGGATCGAACCGGGGACCTTCCGCGTGTTAGGCAGACGTGATAACCGCTACACCACGGAAACTGCCTGTGTGCACCTTACTTCACAGACAACTTATAGTGATGTTGCCATCGTAACTAAAAAATTCAATAAATGTGGTACTTGCAAACGAAGGGACATGCAGCAGATCCACACACGACGTGGCTCATTGGAGGACAATACGACATAGGCAGGAAAATACTGTTCCCGCCCGGGATCGAACCGGGGACCTTCTGCGTGTGAAGCAGACGTGATAACCGCTACACTACGGAAACAACGGACCCGAGGAGTCCATCCTTGTTCACTCGAACTTGCCTCAGACTTTCTCTCGTCCGCGAATGCACACACGACAGTTCTTTTGTCAGCCTGGAGCCCATCACAGCCGAGGGCTCAAGAAGTCTTCGGGGTGCTCGAGAGGGTGTCTGCCGTAGCACCCCTAACGAGATAGCGGCGTTTCGCGCAGTCGTTATTGCAAGTCATATCAGCAAAAGCAATCACTTTCTCAGCAGCAGGCAGTGCGAGCCCAGCGGCAGCTCTACATGAAGGTACCAGTAGCCCAGGAAGGCCGCCGACCGCGGGAATTCGCGCCGCCCCCATCCCGCCAGCGTACACGAGACTTCCAGGGCACCCTGGACGACATCGAGGGCCTGGAATATTTGGCATTCGCCGTGTCACAGGGCTCGTTGGTCTAGGGGTATGATTCCTGCTTAGGGTGCAGGAGGTCCCGATTTCAAATCCCGGACGAGCCCTAGCGTTTTGTGCAAACTGATCGCACGTCAGTGGCTGAGTCAGCGCAAAAAGCTCGCCGTCAATATCAAATGAATTTCTTATTCGATGTGAGCAATTGACACTCGGGTCCGACGCGTGAAGGCGATTACGAAGGTTTCGGGTACAGATGGTAGCAGATGCATGTTAGTACGTCTTGCTTAAAGTGATGAAAAAGTGTTTCCGCCCGGGATCGAACCGGGGACCTTCTGCGTGTTAGGCAGACGTGATAACCGCTACACCACGGAAACTGCCTGTGTGCACCTTACTTCACAGACAACTTATAGTGATGTTGCCATCGTAACTAAAAAATTCAATAAATGTGGTACTTGCAAACGAAGGGACATGCAGCAGATCCACACACGACGTGGCTCATTGGAGGACAATACGACATAGGCAGGAAAATACTGTTCCCGCCCGGGATCGAACCGGGGACCTTCTGCGTGTGAAGCAGACGTGATAACCGCTACACTACGGAAACGACGGACCCGAGGAGTCCATCCTTGTTCACTCGAACTTGCCTCAGACTTTCTCTCGTCCGCGAATGCACACACGACAGTTCTTTTGTCAGCCTGGAGCCCATCACAGCCGAGGGCTCAAGAAGTCTTCGGGGTGCTCGAGAGGGTGTCTGCCGTAGCACCCCTAACGAGATAGCGGCGTTTCGCGCAGTCGTTATTGCAAGTCATATCAGCAAAAGCAATCACTTTCTCAGCAGCAGGCAGTGCGAGCCCAGCGGCAGCTCTACATGAAGGTACCAGTAGCCCAGGAAGGCCGCCGACCGCGGGAATTCGCGCCGCCCCCATCCCGCCAGCGTACACGAGACTTCCAGGGCACCCTGGACGACATCGAGGGCCTGGAATATTTGGCATTCGCCGTGTCACAGGGCTCGTTGGTCTAGGGGTATGATTCCTGCTTAGGGTGCAGGAGGTCCCGGGTTCAAATCCCGGACGAGCCCTAGCGTTTTGTGCAAACTGATCGCACGTCAGTGGCTGAGTCAGCGCAAAAAGCTCGCCGTCAATATCAAATGAATTTCTTATTCGATGTGAGCAATTGACACTCGGGTCCGACGCGTGAAGGCGATTACGAAGGTTTCGGGTACAGATGGTAGCAGATGCATGTTAGTACGTCTTGCTTAAAGTGATGAAAAAGTGTTTCCGCCCGGGATCGAACCGGGGACCTTCCGCGTGTTAGGCAGACGTGATAACCGCTACACCACGGAAACTGCCTGTGTGCACCTTACTTCACAGACAACTTATAGTGATGTTGCCATCGTAACTAAAAAATTCAATAAATGTGGTACTTGCAAACGAAGGGACATGCAGCAGATCCACACACGACGTGGCTCATTGGAGGACAATACGACATAGGCAGGAAAATACTGTTCCCGCCCGGGATCGAACCGGGGACCTTCTGCGTGTGAAGCAGACGTGATAACCGCTACACTACGGAAACAACGGACCCGAGGAGTCCATCCTTGTTCACTCGAACTTGCCTCAGACTTTCTCTCGTCCGCGAATGCACACACGACAGTTCTTTTGTCAGCCTGGAGCCCATCACAGCCGAGGGCTCAAGAAGTCTTCGGGGTGCTCGAGAGGGTGTCTGCCGTAGCACCCCTAACGAGATAGCGGCGTTTCGCGCAGTCGTTATTGCAAGTCATATCAGCAAAAGCAATCACTTTCTCAGCAGCAGGCAGTGCGAGCCCAGCGGCAGCTCTACATGAAGGTACCAGTAGCCCAGGAAGGCCGCCGACCGCGGGAATTCGCGCCGCCCCCATCCCGCCAGCGTACACGAGACTTCCAGGGCACCCTGGACGACATCGAGGGCCTGGAATATTTGGCATTCGCCGTGTCACAGGGCTCGTTGGTCTAGGGGTATGATTCCTGCTTAGGGTGCAGGAGGTCCCGATTTCAAATCCCGGACGAGCCCTAGCGTTTTGTGCAAACTGATCGCACGTCAGTGGCTGAGTCAGCGCAAAAAGCTCGCCGTCAATATCAAATGAATTTCTTATTCGATGTGAGCAATTGACACTCGGGTCCGACGCGTGAAGGCGATTACGAAGGTTTCGGGTACAGATGGTAGCAGATGCATGTTAGTACGTCTTGCTTAAAGTGATGAAAAAGTGTTTCCGCCCGGGATCGAACCGGGGACCTTCTGCGTGTTAGGCAGACGTGATAACCGCTACACCACGGAAACTGCCTGTGTGCACCTTACTTCACAGACAACTTATAGTGATGTTGCCATCGTAACTAAAAAATTCAATAAATGTGGTACTTGCAAACGAAGGGACATGCAGCAGATCCACACACGACGTGGCTCATTGGAGGACAATACGACATAGGCAGGAAAATACTGTTCCCGCCCGGGATCGAACCGGGGACCTTCTGCGTGTGAAGCAGACGTGATAACCGCTACACTACGGAAACGACGGACCCGAGGAGTCCATCCTTGTTCACTCGAACTTGCCTCAGACTTTCTCTCGTCCGCGAATGCACACACGACAGTTCTTTTGTCAGCCTGGAGCCCATCACAGCCGAGGGCTCAAGAAGTCTTCGGGGTGCTCGAGAGGGTGTCTGCCGTAGCACCCCTAACGAGATAGCGGCGTTTCGCGCAGTCGTTATTGCAAGTCATATCAGCAAAAGCAATCACTTTCTCAGCAGCAGGCAGTGCGAGCCCAGCGGCAGCTCTACATGAAGGTACCAGTAGCCCAGGAAGGCCGCCGACCGCGGGAATTCGCGCCGCCCCCATCCCGCCAGCGTACACGAGACTTCCAGGGCACCCTGGACGACATCGAGGGCCTGGAATATTTGGCATTCGCCGTGTCACAGGGCTCGTTGGTCTAGGGGTATGATTCCTGCTTAGGGTGCAGGAGGTCCCGGGTTCAAATCCCGGACGAGCCCTAGCGTTTTGTGCAAACTGATCGCACGTCAGTGGCTGAGTCAGCGCAAAAAGCTCGCCGTCAATATCAAATGAATTTCTTATTCGATGTGAGCAATTGACACTCGGGTCCGACGCGTGAAGGCGATAACGAAGGTTTCGGGTACAGATGGTAGCAGATGCATGTTAGTACGTCTTGCTTAAAGTGATGAAAAAGTGTTTCCGCCCGGGATCGAACCGGGGACCTTCTGCGTGTTAGGCAGACGTGATAACCGCTACACCACGGAAACTGCCTGTGTGCACCTTACTTCACAGACAACTTATAGTGATGTTGCCATCGTAACTAAAAAATTCAATAAATGTGGTACTTGCAAACGAAGGGACATGCAGCAGATCCACACACGACGTGGCTCATTGGAGGACAATACGACATAGGCAGGAAAATACTGTTCCCGCCCGGGATCGAACCGGGGACCTTCTGCGTGTGAAGCAGACGTGATAACCGCTACACTACGGAAACGACGGACCCGAGGAGTCCATCCTTGTTCACTCGAACTTGCCTCAGACTTTCTCTCGTCCGCGAATGCACACACGACAGTTCTTTTGTCAGCCTGGAGCCCATCACAGCCGAGGGCTCAAGAAGTCTTCGGGGTGCTCGAGAGGGTGTCTGCCGTAGCACCCCTAACGAGATAGCGGCGTTTCGCGCAGTCGTTATTGCAAGTCATATCAGCAAAAGCAATCACTTTCTCAGCAGCAGGCAGTGCGAGCCCAGCGGCAGCTCTACATGAAGGTACCAGTAGCCCAGGAAGGCCGCCGACCGCGGGAATTCGCGCCGCCCCCATCCCGCCAGCGTACACGAGACTTCCAGGGCACCCTGGACGACATCGAGGGCCTGGAATATTTGGCATTCGCCGTGTCACAGGGCTCGTTGGTCTAGGGGTATGATTCCTGCTTAGGGTGCAGGAGGTCCCGGGTTCAAATCCCGGACGAGCCCTAGCGTTTTGTGCAAACTGATCGCACGTCAGTGGCTGAGTCAGCGCAAAAAGCTCGCCGTCAATATCAAATGAATTTCTTATTCGATGTGAGCAATTGACACTCGGGTCCGACGCGTGAAGGCGATAACGAAGGTTTCGGGTACAGATGGTAGCAGATGCATGTTAGTACGTCTTGCTTAAAGTGATGAAAAAGTGTTTCCGCCCGGGATCGAACCGGGGACCTTCTGCGTGTTAGGCAGACGTGATAACCGCTACACCACGGAAACTGCCTGTGTGCACCTTACTTCACAGACAACTTATAGTGATGTTGCCATCGTAACTAAAAAATTCAATAAATGTGGTACTTGCAAACGAAGGGACATGCAGCAGATCCACACACGACGTGGCTCATTGGAGGACAATACGACATAGGCAGGAAAATACTGTTCCCGCCCGGGATCGAACCGGGGACCTTCTGCGTGTGAAGCAGACGTGATAACCGCTACACTACGGAAACAACGGACCCGAGGAGTCCATCCTTGTTCACTCGAACTTGCCTCAGACTTTCTCTCGTCCGCGAATGCACACACGACAGTTCTTTTGTCAGGCTGGAGCCCATCACAGCCGAGGGCTCAAGAAGTCTTCGGGGTGCTCGAGAGGGTGTCTGCCGTAGCACCCCTAACGAGATAGCGGCGTTTCGCGCAGTCGTTATTGCAAGTCATATCAGCAAAAGCAATCACTTTCTCAGCAGCAGGCAGTGCGAGCCCAGCGGCAGCTCTACATGAAGGTACCAGTAGCCCAGGAAGGCCGCCGACCGCGGGAATTCGCGCCGCCCCCATCCCGCCAGCGTACACGAGACTTCCAGGGCACCCTGGACGACATCGAGGGCCTGGAATATTTGGCATTCGCCGTGTCACAGGGCTCGTTGGTCTAGGGGTATGATTCCTGCTTAGGGTGCAGGAGGTCCCGATTTCAAATCCCGGACGAGCCCTAGCGTTTTGTGCAAACTGATCGCACGTCAGTGGCTGAGTCAGCGCAAAAAGCTCGCCGTCAATATCAAATGAATTTCTTATTCGATGTGAGCAATTGACACTCGGGTCCGACGCGTGAAGGCGATTACGAAGGTTTCGGGTACAGATGGTAGCAGATGCATGTTAGTACGTCTTGCTTAAAGTGATGAAAAAGTGTTTCCGCCCGGGATCGAACCGGGGACCTTCTGCGTGTTAGGCAGACGTGATAACCGCTACACCACGGAAACTGCCTGTGTGCACCTTACTTCACAGACAACTTATAGTGATGTTGCCATCGTAACTAAAAAATTCAATAAATGTGGTACTTGCAAACGAAGGGACATGCAGCAGATCCACACACGACGTGGCTCATTGGAGGACAATACGACATAGGCAGGAAAATACTGTTCCCGCCCGGGATCGAACCGGGGACCTTCTGCGTGTGAAGCAAACGTGATAACCGCTACACTACGGAAACGACGGACCCGAGGAGTCCATCCTTGTTCACTCGAACTTGCCTCAGACTTTCTCTCGTCCGCGAATGCACACACGACAGTTCTTTTGTCAGCCTGGAGCCCATCACAGCCGAGGGCTCAAGAAGTCTTCGGGGTGCTCGAGAGGGTGTCTGCCGTAGCACCCCTAACGAGATAGCGGCGTTTCGCGCAGTCGTTATTGCAAGTCATATCAGCAAAAGCAATCACTTTCTCAGCAGCAGGCAGTGCGAGCCCAGCGGCAGCTCTACATGAAGGTACCAGTAGCCCAGGAAGGCCGCCGACCGCGGGAATTCGCGCCGCCCCCATCCCGCCAGCGTACACGAGACTTCCAGGGCACCCTGGACGACATCGAGGGCCTGGAATATTTGGCATTCGCCGTGTCACAGGGCTCGTTGGTCTAGGGGTATGATTCCTGCTTAGGGTGCAGGAGGTCCCGGGTTCAAATCCCGGACGAGCCCTAGCGTTTTGTGCAAACTGATCGCACGTCAGTGGCTGAGTCAGCGCAAAAAGCTCGCCGTCAATATCAAATGAATTTCTTATTCGATGTGAGCAATTGACACTCGGGTCCGACGCGTGAAGGCGATAACGAAGGTTTCGGGTACAGATGGTAGCAGATGCATGTTAGTACGTCTTGCTTAAAGTGATGAAAAAGTGTTTCCGCCCGGGATCGAACCGGGGACCTTCTGCGTGTTAGGCAGACGTGATAACCGCTACACCACGGAAACTGCCTGTGTGCACCTTACTTCACAGACAACTTATAGTGATGTTGCCATCGTAACTAAAAAATTCAATAAATGTGGTACTTGCAAACGAAGGGACATGCAGCAGATCCACACACGACGTGGCTCATTGGAGGACAATACGACATAGGCAGGAAAATACTGTTCCCGCCCGGGATCGAACCGGGGACCTTCTGCGTGTGAAGCAGACGTGATAACCGCTACACTACGGAAACGACGGACCCGAGGAGTCCATCCTTGTTCACTCGAACTTGCCTCAGACTTTCTCTCGTCCGCGAATGCACACACGACAGTTCTTTTGTCAGCCTGGAGCCCATCACAGCCGAGGGCTCAAGAAGTCTTCGGGGTGCTCGAGAGGGTGTCTGCCGTAGCACCCCTAACGAGATAGCGGCGTTTCGCGCAGTCGTTATTGCAAGTCATATCAGCAAAAGCAATCACTTTCTCAGCAGCAGGCAGTGCGAGCCCAGCGGCAGCTCTACATGAAGGTACCAGTAGCCCAGGAAGGCCGCCGACCGCGGGAATTCGCGCCGCCCCCATCCCGCCAGCGTACACGAGACTTCCAGGGCACCCTGGACGACATCGAGGGCCTGGAATATTTGGCATTCGCCGTGTCACAGGGCTCGTTGGTCTAGGGGTATGATTCCTGCTTAGGGTGCAGGAGGTCCCGATTTCAAATCCCGGACGAGCCCTAGCGTTTTGTGCAAACTGATCGCACGTCAGTGGCTGAGTCAGCGCAAAAAGCTCGCCGTCAATATCAAATGAATTTCTTATTCGATGTGAGCAATTGACACTCGGGTCCGACGCGTGAAGGCGATAACGAAGGTTTCGGGTACAGATGGTAGCAGATGCATGTTAGTACGTCTTGCTTAAAGTGATGAAAAAGTGTTTCCGCCCGGGATCGAACCGGGGACCTTCTGCGTGTTAGGCAGACGTGATAACCGCTACACCACGGAAACTGCCTGTGTGCACCTTACTTCACAGACAACTTATAGTGATGTTGCCATCGTAACTAAAAAATTCAATAAATGTGGTACTTGCAAACGAAGGGACATGCAGCAGATCCACACACGACGTGGCTCATTGGAGGACAATACGACATAGGCAGGAAAATACTGTTCCCGCCCGGGATCGAACCGGGGACCTTCTGCGTGTGAAGCAGACGTGATAACCGCTACACTACGGAAACGACGGACCCGAGGAGTCCATCCTTGTTCACTCGAACTTGCCTCAGACTTTCTCTCGTCCGCGAATGCACACACGACAGTTCTTTTGTCAGCCTGGAGCCCATCACAGCCGAGGGCTCAAGAAGTCTTCGGGGTGCTCGAGAGGGTGTCTGCCGTAGCACCCCTAACGAGATAGCGGCGTTTCGCGCAGTCGTTATTGCAAGTCATATCAGCAAAAGCAATCACTTTCTCAGCAGCAGGCAGTGCGAGCCCAGCGGCAGCTCTACATGAAGGTACCAGTAGCCCAGGAAGGCCGCCGACCGCGGGAATTCGCGCCGCCCCCATCCCGCCAGCGTACACGAGACTTCCAGGGCACCCTGGACGACATCGAGGGCCTGGAATATTTGGCATTCGCCGTGTCACAGGGCTCGTTGGTCTAGGGGTATGATTCCTGCTTAGGGTGCAGGAGGTCCCGGGTTCAAATCCCGGACGAGCCCTAGCGTTTTGTGCAAACTGATCGCACGTCAGTGGCTGAGTCAGCGCAAAAAGCTCGCCGTCAATATCAAATGAATTTCTTATTCGATGTGAGCAATTGACACTCGGGTCCGACGCGTGAAGGCGATAACGAAGGTTTCGGGTACAGATGGTAGCAGATGCATGTTAGTACGTCTTGCTTAAAGTGATGAAAAAGTGTTTCCGCCCGGGATCGAACCGGGGACCTTCTGCGTGTTAGGCAGACGTGATAACCGCTACACCACGGAAACTGCCTGTGTGCACCTTACTTCACAGACAACTTATAGTGATGTTGCCATCGTAACTAAAAAATTCAATAAATGTGGTACTTGCAAACGAAGGGACATGCAGCAGATCCACACACGACGTGGCTCATTGGAGGACAATACGACATAGGCAGGAAAATACTGTTCCCGCCCGGGATCGAACCGGGGACCTTCTGCGTGTGAAGCAGACGTGATAACCGCTACACTACGGAAAGGACGGACCCGAGGAGTCCATCCTTGTTCACTCGAACTTGCCTCAGACTTTCTCTCGTCCGCGAATGCACACACGACAGTTCTTTTGTCAGCCTGGAGCCCATCACAGCCGAGGGCTCAAGAAGTCTTCGGGGTGCTCGAGAGGGTGTCTGCCGTAGCACCCCTAACGAGATAGCGGCGTTTCGCGCAGTCGTTATTGCAAGTCATATCAGCAAAAGCAATCACTTTCTCAGCAGCAGGCAGTGCGAGCCCAGCGGCAGCTCTACATGAAGGTACCAGTAGCCCAGGAAGGCCGCCGACCGCGGGAATTCGCGCCGCCCCCATCCCGCCAGCGTACACGAGACTTCCAGGGCACCCTGGACGACATCGAGGGCCTGGAATATTTGGCATTCGCCGTGTCACAGGGCTCGTTGGTCTAGGGGTATGATTCCTGCTTAGGGTGCAGGAGGTCCCGGGTTCAAATCCCGGACGAGCCCTAGCGTTTTGTGCAAACTGATCGCACGTCAGTGGCTGAGTCAGCGCAAAAAGCTCGCCGTCAATATCAAATGAATTTCTTATTCGATGTGAGCAATTGACACTCGGGTCCGACGCGTGAAGGCGATAACGAAGGTTTCGGGTACAGATGGTAGCAGATGCATGTTAGTACGTCTTGCTTAAAGTGATGAAAAAGTGTTTCCGCCCGGGATCGAACCGGGGACCTTCTGCGTGTTAGGCAGACGTGATAACCGCTACACCACGGAAACTGCCTGTGTGCACCTTACTTCACAGACAACTTATAGTGATGTTGCCATCGTAACTAAAAAATTCAATAAATGTGGTACTTGCAAACGAAGGGACATGCAGCAGATCCACACACGACGTGGCTCATTGGAGGACAATACGACATAGGCAGGAAAATACTGTTCCCGCCCGGGATCGAACCGGGGACCTTCTGCGTGTGAAGCAGACGTGATAACCGCTACACTACGGAAACGACGGACCCGAGGAGTCCATCCTTGTTCACTCGAACTTGCCTCAGACTTTCTCTCGTCCGCGAATGCACACACGACAGTTCTTTTGTCAGCCTGGAGCCCATCACAGCCGAGGGCTCAAGAAGTCTTCGGGGTGCTCGAGAGGGTGTCTGCCGTAGCACCCCTAACGAGATAGCGGCGTTTCGCGCAGTCGTTATTGCAAGTCATATCAGCAAAAGCAATCACTTTCTCAGCAGCAGGCAGTGCGAGCCCAGCGGCAGCTCTACATGAAGGTACCAGTAGCCCAGGAAGGCCGCCGACCGCGGGAATTCGCGCCGCCCCCATCCCGCCAGCGTACACGAGACTTCCAGGGCACCCTGGACGACATCGAGGGCCTGGAATATTTGGCATTCGCCGTGTCACAGGGCTCGTTGGTCTAGGGGTATGATTCCTGCTTAGGGTGCAGGAGGTCCCGGGTTCAAATCCCGGACGAGCCCTAGCGTTTTGTGCAAACTGATCGCACGTCAGTGGCTGAGTCAGCGCAAAAAGCTCGCCGTCAATATCAAATGAATTTCTTATTCGATGTGAGCAATTGACACTCGGGTCCGACGCGTGAAGGCGATAACGAAGGTTTCGGGTACAGATGGTAGCAGATGCATGTTAGTACGTCTTGCTTAAAGTGATGAAAAAGTGTTTCCGCCCGGGATCGAACCGGGGACCTTCTGCGTGTTAGGCAGACGTGATAACCGCTACACCACGGAAACTGCCTGTGTGCACCTTACTTCACAGACAACTTATAGTGATGTTGCCATCGTAACTAAAAAATTCAATAAATGTGGTACTTGCAAACGAAGGGACATGCAGCAGATCCACACACGACGTGGCTCATTGGAGGACAATACGACATAGGCAGGAAAATACTGTTCCCGCCCGGGATCGAACCGGGGACCTTCTGCGTGTGAAGCAGACGTGATAACCGCTACACTACGGAAACGACGGACCCGAGGAGTCCATCCTTGTTCACTCGAACTTGCCTCAGACTTTCTCTCGTCCGCGAATGCACACACGACAGTTCTTTTGTCAGCCTGGAGCCCATCACAGCCGAGGGCTCAAGAAGTCTTCGGGGTGCTCGAGAGGGTGTCTGCCGTAGCACCCCTAACGAGATAGCGGCGTTTCGCGCAGTCGTTATTGCAAGTCATATCAGCAAAAGCAATCACTTTCTCAGCAGCAGGCAGTGCGAGCCCAGCGGCAGCTCTACATGAAGGTACCAGTAGCCCAGGAAGGCCGCCGACCGCGGGAATTCGCGCCGCCCCCATCCCGCCAGCGTACACGAGACTTCCAGGGCACCCTGGACGACATCGAGGGCCTGGAATATTTGGCATTCGCCGTGTCACAGGGCTCGTTGGTCTAGGGGTATGATTCCTGCTTAGGGTGCAGGAGGTCCCGGGTTCAAATCCCGGACGAGCCCTAGCGTTTTGTGCAAACTGATCGCACGTCAGTGGCTGAGTCAGCGCAAAAAGCTCGCCGTCAATATCAAATGAATTTCTTATTCGATGTGAGCAATTGACACTCGGGTCCGACGCGTGAAGGCGATAACGAAGGTTTCGGGTACAGATGGTAGCAGATGCATGTTAGTACGTCTTGCTTAAAGTGATGAAAAAGTGTTTCCGCCCGGGATCGAACCGGGGACCTTCTGCGTGTTAGGCAGACGTGATAACCGCTACACCACGGAAACTGCCTGTGTGCACCTTACTTCACAGACAACTTATAGTGATGTTGCCATCGTAACTAAAAAATTCAATAAATGTGGTACTTGCAAACGAAGGGACATGCAGCAGATCCACACACGACGTGGCTCATTGGAGGACAATACGACATAGGCAGGAAAATACTGTTCCCGCCCGGGATCGAACCGGGGACCTTCTGCGTGTGAAGCAGACGTGATAACCGCTACACTACGGAAACGACGGACCCGAGGAGTCCATCCTTGTTCACTCGAACTTGCCTCAGACTTTCTCTCGTCCGCGAATGCACACACGACAGTTCTTTTGTCAGCCTGGAGCCCATCACAGCCGAGGGCTCAAGAAGTCTTCGGGGTGCTCGAGAGGGTGTCTGCCGTAGCACCCCTAACGAGATAGCGGCGTTTCGCGCAGTCGTTATTGCAAGTCATATCAGCAAAAGCAATCACTTTCTCAGCAGCAGGCAGTGCGAGCCCAGCGGCAGCTCTACATGAAGGTACCAGTAGCCCAGGAAGGCCGCCGACCGCGGGAATTCGCGCCGCCCCCATCCCGCCAGCGTACACGAGACTTCCAGGGCACCCTGGACGACATCGAGGGCCTGGAATATTTGGCATTCGCCGTGTCACAGGGCTCGTTGGTCTAGGGGTATGATTCCTGCTTAGGGTGCAGGAGGTCCCGGGTTCAAATCCCGGACGAGCCCTAGCGTTTTGTGCAAACTGATCGCACGTCAGTGGCTGAGTCAGCGCAAAAAGCTCGCCGTCAATATCAAATGAATTTCTTATTCGATGTGAGCAATTGACACTCGGGTCCGACGCGTGAAGGCGATAACGAAGGTTTCGGGTACAGATGGTAGCAGATGCATGTTAGTACGTCTTGCTTAAAGTGATGAAAAAGTGTTTCCGCCCGGGATCGAACCGGGGACCTTCTGCGTGTTAGGCAGACGTGATAACCGCTACACCACGGAAACTGCCTGTGTGCACCTTACTTCACAGACAACTTATAGTGATGTTGCCATCGTAACTAAAAAATTCAATAAATGTGGTACTTGCAAACGAAGGGACATGCAGCAGATCCACACACGACGTGGCTCATTGGAGGACAATACGACATAGGCAGGAAAATACTGTTCCCGCCCGGGATCGAACCGGGGACCTTCTGCGTGTGAAGCAGACGTGATAACCGCTACACTACGGAAACGACGGACCCGAGGAGTCCATCCTTGTTCACTCGAACTTGCCTCAGACTTTCTCTCGTCCGCGAATGCACACACGACAGTTCTTTTGTCAGCCTGGAGCCCATCACAGCCGAGGGCTCAAGAAGTCTTCGGGGTGCTCGAGAGGGTGTCTGCCGTAGCACCCCTAACGAGATAGCGGCGTTTCGCGCAGTCGTTATTGCAAGTCATATCAGCAAAAGCAATCACTTTCTCAGCAGCAGGCAGTGCGAGCCCAGCGGCAGCTCTACATGAAGGTACCAGTAGCCCAGGAAGGCCGCCGACCGCGGGAATTCGCGCCGCCCCCATCCCGCCAGCGTACACGAGACTTCCAGGGCACCCTGGACGACATCGAGGGCCTGGAATATTTGGCATTCGCCGTGTCACAGGGCTCGTTGGTCTAGGGGTATGATTCCTGCTTAGGGTGCAGGAGGTCCCGGGTTCAAATCCCGGACGAGCCCTAGCGTTTTGTGCAAACTGATCGCACGTCAGTGGCTGAGTCAGCGCAAAAAGCTCGCCGTCAATATCAAATGAATTTCTTATTCGATGTGAGCAATTGACACTCGGGTCCGACGCGTGAAGGCGATAACGAAGGTTTCGGGTACAGATGGTAGCAGATGCATGTTAGTACGTCTTGCTTAAAGTGATGAAAAAGTGTTTCCGCCCGGGATCGAACCGGGGACCTTCTGCGTGTTAGGCAGACGTGATAACCGCTACACCACGGAAACTGCCTGTGTGCACCTTACTTCACAGACAACTTATAGTGATGTTGCCATCGTAACTAAAAAATTCAATAAATGTGGTACTTGCAAACGAAGGGACATGCAGCAGATCCACACACGACGTGGCTCATTGGAGGACAATACGACATAGGCAGGAAAATACTGTTCCCGCCCGGGATCGAACCGGGGACCTTCTGCGTGTGAAGCAGACGTGATAACCGCTACACTACGGAAACGACGGACCCGAGGAGTCCATCCTTGTTCACTCGAACTTGCCTCAGACTTTCTCTCGTCCGCGAATGCACACACGACAGTTCTTTTGTCAGCCTGGAGCCCATCACAGCCGAGGGCTCAAGAAGTCTTCGGGGTGCTCGAGAGGGTGTCTGCCGTAGCACCCCTAACGAGATAGCGGCGTTTCGCGCAGTCGTTATTGCAAGTCATATCAGCAAAAGCAATCACTTTCTCAGCAGCAGGCAGTGCGAGCCCAGCGGCAGCTCTACATGAAGGTACCAGTAGCCCAGGAAGGCCGCCGACCGCGGGAATTCGCGCCGCCCCCATCCCGCCAGCGTACACGAGACTTCCAGGGCACCCTGGACGACATCGAGGGCCTGGAATATTTGGCATTCGCCGTGTCACAGGGCTCGTTGGTCTAGGGGTATGATTCCTGCTTAGGGTGCAGGAGGTCCCGGGTTCAAATCCCGGACGAGCCCTAGCGTTTTGTGCAAACTGATCGCACGTCAGTGGCTGAGTCAGCGCAAAAAGCTCGCCGTCAATATCAAATGAATTTCTTATTCGATGTGAGCAATTGACACTCGGGTCCGACGCGTGAAGGCGATAACGAAGGTTTCGGGTACAGATGGTAGCAGATGCATGTTAGTACGTCTTGCTTAAAGTGATGAAAAAGTGTTTCCGCCCGGGATCGAACCGGGGACCTTCTGCGTGTTAGGCAGACGTGATAACCGCTACACCACGGAAACTGCCTGTGTGCACCTTACTTCACAGACAACTTATAGTGATGTTGCCATCGTAACTAAAAAATTCAATAAATGTGGTACTTGCAAACGAAGGGACATGCAGCAGATCCACACACGACGTGGCTCATTGGAGGACAATACGACATAGGCAGGAAAATACTGTTCCCGCCCGGGATCGAACCGGGGACCTTCTGCGTGTGAAGCAGACGTGATAACCGCTACACTACGGAAACGACGGACCCGAGGAGTCCATCCTTGTTCACTCGAACTTGCCTCAGACTTTCTCTCGTCCGCGAATGCACACACGACAGTTCTTTTGTCAGCCTGGAGCCCATCACAGCCGAGGGCTCAAGAAGTCTTCGGGGTGCTCGAGAGGGTGTCTGCCGTAGCACCCCTAACGAGATAGCGGCGTTTCGCGCAGTCGTTATTGCAAGTCATATCAGCAAAAGCAATCACTTTCTCAGCAGCAGGCAGTGCGAGCCCAGCGGCAGCTCTACATGAAGGTACCAGTAGCCCAGGAAGGCCGCCGACCGCGGGAATTCGCGCCGCCCCCATCCCGCCAGCGTACACGAGACTTCCAGGGCACCCTGGACGACATCGAGGGCCTGGAATATTTGGCATTCGCCGTGTCACAGGGCTCGTTGGTCTAGGGGTATGATTCCTGCTTAGGGTGCAGGAGGTCCCGGGTTCAAATCCCGGACGAGCCCTAGCGTTTTGTGCAAACTGATCGCACGTCAGTGGCTGAGTCAGCGCAAAAAGCTCGCCGTCAATATCAAATGAATTTCTTATTCGATGTGAGCAATTGACACTCGGGTCCGACGCGTGAAGGCGATAACGAAGGTTTCGGGTACAGATGGTAGCAGATGCATGTTAGTACGTCTTGCTTAAAGTGATGAAAAAGTGTTTCCGCCCGGGATCGAACCGGGGACCTTCTGCGTGTTAGGCAGACGTGATAACCGCTACACCACGGAAACTGCCTGTGTGCACCTTACTTCACAGACAACTTATAGTGATGTTGCCATCGTAACTAAAAAATTCAATAAATGTGGTACTTGCAAACGAAGGGACATGCAGCAGATCCACACACGACGTGGCTCATTGGAGGACAATACGACATAGGCAGGAAAATACTGTTCCCGCCCGGGATCGAACCGGGGACCTTCTGCGTGTGAAGCAGACGTGATAACCGCTACACTACGGAAACGACGGACCCGAGGAGTCCATCCTTGTTCACTCGAACTTGCCTCAGACTTTCTCTCGTCCGCGAATGCACACACGACAGTTCTTTTGTCAGCCTGGAGCCCATCACAGCCGAGGGCTCAAGAAGTCTTCGGGGTGCTCGAGAGGGTGTCTGCCGTAGCACCCCTAACGAGATAGCGGCGTTTCGCGCAGTCGTTATTGCAAGTCATATCAGCAAAAGCAATCACTTTCTCAGCAGCAGGCAGTGCGAGCCCAGCGGCAGCTCTACATGAAGGTACCAGTAGCCCAGGAAGGCCGCCGACCGCGGGAATTCGCGCCGCCCCCATCCCGCCAGCGTACACGAGACTTCCAGGGCACCCTGGACGACATCGAGGGCCTGGAATATTTGGCATTCGCCGTGTCACAGGGCTCGTTGGTCTAGGGGTATGATTCCTGCTTAGGGTGCAGGAGGTCCCGGGTTCAAATCCCGGACGAGCCCTAGCGTTTTGTGCAAACTGATCGCACGTCAGTGGCTGAGTCAGCGCAAAAAGCTCGCCGTCAATATCAAATGAATTTCTTATTCGATGTGAGCAATTGACACTCGGGTCCGACGCGTGAAGGCGATAACGAAGGTTTCGGGTACAGATGGTAGCAGATGCATGTTAGTACGTCTTGCTTAAAGTGATGAAAAAGTGTTTCCGCCCGGGATCGAACCGGGGACCTTCTGCGTGTTAGGCAGACGTGATAACCGCTACACCACGGAAACTGCCTGTGTGCACCTTACTTCACAGACAACTTATAGTGATGTTGCCATCGTAACTAAAAATTCAATAAATGTGGTACTTGCAAACGAAGGGACATGCAGCAGATCCACACACGACGTGGCTCATTGGAGGACAATACGACATAGGCAGGAAAATACTGTTCCCGCCCGGGATCGAACCGGGGACCTTCTGCGTGTGAAGCAGACGTGATAACCGCTACACTACGGAAACGACGGACCCGAGGAGTCCATCCTTGTTCACTCGAACTTGCCTCAGACTTTCTCTCGTCCGCGAATGCACACTCGACAGTTCTTTTGTCAGCCTGGAGCCCATCACAGCCGAGGGCTCAAGAAGTCTTCGGGGTGCTCGAGAGGGTGTCTGCCGTAGCACCCCTAACGAGATAGCGGCGTTTCGCGCAGTCGTTATTGCAAGTCATATCAGCAAAAGCAATCACTTTCTCAGCAGCAGGCAGTGCGAGCCCAGCGGCAGCTCTACATGAAGGTACCAGTAGCCCAGGAAGGCCGCCGACCGCGGGAATTCGCGCCGCCCCCATCCCGCCAGCGTACACGAGACTTCCAGGGCACCCTGGACGACATCGAGGGCCTGGAATATTTGGCATTCGCCGTGTCACAGGGCTCGTTGGTCTAGGGGTATGATTCCTGCTTAGGGTGCAGGAGGTCCCGGGTTCAAATCCCGGACGAGCCCTAGCGTTTTGTGCAAACTGATCGCACGTCAGTGGCTGAGTCAGCGCAAAAAGCTCGCCGTCAATATCAAATGAATTTCTTATTCGATGTGAGCAATTGACACTCGGGTCCGACGCGTGAAGGCGATAACGAAGGTTTCGGGTACAGATGGTAGCAGATGCATGTTAGTACGTCTTGCTTAAAGTGATGAAAAAGTGTTTCCGCCCGGGATCGAACCGGGGACCTTCTGCGTGTTAGGCAGACGTGATAACCGCTACACCACGGAAACTGCCTGTGTGCACCTTACTTCACAGACAACTTATAGTGATGTTGCCATCGTAACTAAAAATTCAATAAATGTGGTACTTGCAAACGAAGGGACATGCAGCAGATCCACACACGACGTGGCTCATTGGAGGACAATACGACATAGGCAGGAAAATACTGTTCCCGCCCGGGATCGAACCGGTGACCTTCTGCGTGTGAAGCAGACGTGATAACCGCTACACTACGGAAACGACGGACCCGAGGAGTCCATCCTTGTTCACTCGAACTTGCCTCAGACTTTCTCTCGTCCGCGAATGCACACTCGACAGTTCTTTTGTCAGCCTGGAGCCCATCACAGCCGAGGGCTCAAGAAGTCTTCGGGGTGCTCGAGAGGGTGTCTGCCGTAGCACCCCTAACGAGATAGCGGCGTTTCGCGCAGTCGTTATTGCAAGTCATATCAGCAAAAGCAATCACTTTCTCAGCAGCAGGCAGTGCGAGCCCAGCGGCAGCTCTACATGAAGGTACCAGTAGCCCAGGAAGGCCGCCGACCGCGGGAATTCGCGCCGCCCCCATCCCGCCAGCGTACACGAGACTTCCAGGGCACCCTGGACGACATCGAGGGCCTGGAATATTTGGCATTCGCCGTGTCACAGGGCTCGTTGGTCTAGGGGTATGATTCCTGCTTAGGGTGCAGGAGGTCCCGGGTTCAAATCCCGGACGAGCCCTAGCGTTTTGTGCAAACTGATCGCACGTCAGTGGCTGAGTCAGCGCAAAAAGCTCGCCGTCAATATCAAATGAATTTCTTATTCGATGTGAGCAATTGACACTCGGGTCCGACGCGTGAAGGCGATAACGAAGGTTTCGGGTACAGATGGTAGCAGATGCATGTTAGTACGTCTTGCTTAAAGTGATGAAAAAGTGTTTCCGCCCGGGATCGAACCGGGGACCTTCTGCGTGTTAGGCAGACGTGATAACCGCTACACCACGGAAACTGCCTGTGTGCACATTACTTCACAGACAACTTATAGTGATGTTGCCATCGTAACTAAAAATTCAATAAATGTGGTACTTGCAAACGAAGGGACATGCAGCAGATCCACACACGACGTGGCTCATTGGAGGACAATACGACATAGGCAGGAAAATACTGTTCCCGCCCGGGATCGAACCGGGGACCTTCTGCGTGTGAAGCAGACGTGATAACCGCTACACTACGGAAACGACGGACCCGAGGAGTCCATCCTTGTTCACTCGAACTTGCCTCAGACTTTCTCTCGTCCGCGAATGCACACTCGACAGTTCTTTTGTCAGCCTGGAGCCCATCACAGCCGAGGGCTCAAGAAGTCTTCGGGGTGCTCGAGAGGGTGTCTGCCGTAGCACCCCTAACGAGATAGCGGCGTTTCGCGCAGTCGTTATTGCAAGTCATATCAGCAAAAGCAATCACTTTCTCAGCAGCAGGCAGTGCGAGCCCAGCGGCAGCTCTACATGAAGGTACCAGTAGCCCAGGAAGGCCGCCGACCGCGGGAATTCGCGCCGCCCCCATCCCGCCAGCGTACACGAGACTTCCAGGGCACCCTGGACGACATCGAGGGCCTGGAATATTTGGCATTCGCCGTGTCACAGGGCTCGTTGGTCTAGGGGTATGATTCCTGCTTAGGGTGCAGGAGGTCCCGGGTTCAAATCCCGGACGAGCACTAGCGTTTTGTGCAAACTGATCGCACGTCAGTGGCTGAGTCAGCGCAAAAAGCTCGCCGTCAATATCAAATGAATTTCTTATTCGATGTGAGCAATTGACACTCGGGTCCGACGCGTGAAGGCGATAACGAAGGTTTCGGGTACAGATGGTAGCAGATGCATGTTAGTACGTCTTGCTTAAAGTGATGAAAAAGTGTTTCCGCCCGGGATCGAACCGGGGACCTTCTGCGTGTTAGGCAGACGTGATAACCGCTACACCACGGAAACTGCCTGTGTGCACCTTACTTCACAGACAACTTATAGTGATGTTGCCATCGTAACTAAAAATTCAATAAATGTGGTACTTGCAAACGAAGGGACATGCAGCAGATCCACACACGACGTGGCTCATTGGAGGACAATACGACATAGGCAGGAAAATACTGTTCCCGCCCGGGATCGAACCGGGGACCTTCTGCGTGTGAAGCAGACGTGATAACCGCTACACTACGGAAACGACGGACCCGAGGAGTCCATCCTTGTTCACTCGAACTTGCCTCAGACTTTCTCTCGTCCGCGAATGCACACTCGACAGTTCTTTTGTCAGCCTGGAGCCCATCACAGCCGAGGGCTCAAGAAGTCTTCGGGGTGCTCGAGAGGGTGTCTGCCGTAGCACCCCTAACGAGATAGCGGCGTTTCGCGCAGTCGTTATTGCAAGTCATATCAGCAAAAGCAATCACTTTCTCAGCAGCAGGCAGTGCGAGCCCAGCGGCAGCTCTACATGAAGGTACCAGTAGCCCAGGAAGGCCGCCGACCGCGGGAATTCGCGCCGCCCCCATCCCGCCAGCGTACACGAGACTTCCAGGGCACCCTGGACGACATCGAGGGCCTGGAATATTTGGCATTCGCCGTGTCACAGGGCTCGTTGGTCTAGGGGTATGATTCCTGCTTAGGGTGCAGGAGGTCCCGGGTTCAAATCCCGGACGAGCCCTAGCGTTTTGTGCAAACTGATCGCACGTCAGTGGCTGAGTCAGCGCAAAAAGCTCGCCGTCAATATCAAATGAATTTCTTATTCGATGTGAGCAATTGACACTCGGGTCCGACGCGTGAAGGCGATAACGAAGGTTTCGGGTACAGATGGTAGCAGATGCATGTTAGTACGTCTTGCTTAAAGTGATGAAAAAGTGTTTCCGCCCGGGATCGAACCGGGGACCTTCTGCGTGTTAGGCAGACGTGATAACCGCTACACCACGGAAACTGCCTGTGTGCACCTTACTTCACAGACAACTTATAGTGATGTTGCCATCGTAACTAAAAATTCAATAAATGTGGTACTTGCAAACGAAGGGACATGCAGCAGATCCACACACGACGTGGCTCATTGGAGGACAATACGACATAGGCAGGAAAATACTGTTCCCGCCCGGGATCGAACCGGGGACCTTCTGCGTGTGAAGCAGACGTGATAACCGCTACACTACGGAAACGACGGACCCGAGGAGTCCATCCTTGTTCACTCGAACTTGCCTCAGACTTTCTCTCGTCCGCGAATGCACACTCGACAGTTCTTTTGTCAGCCTGGAGCCCATCACAGCCGAGGGCTCAAGAAGTCTTCGGGGTGCTCGAGAGGGTGTCTGCCGTAGCACCCCTAACGAGATAGCGGCGTTTCGCGCAGTCGTTATTGCAAGTCATATCAGCAAAAGCAATCACTTTCTCAGCAGCAGGCAGTGCGAGCCCAGCGGCAGCTCTACATGAAGGTACCAGTAGCCCAGGAAGGCCGCCGACCGCGGGAATTCGCGCCGCCCCCATCCCGCCAGCGTACACGAGACTTCCAGGGCACCCTGGACGACATCGAGGGCCTGGAATATTTGGCATTCGCCGTGTCACAGGGCTCGTTGGTCTAGGGGTATGATTCCTGCTTAGGGTGCAGGAGGTCCCGGGTTCAAATCCCGGACGAGCCCTAGCGTTTTGTGCAAACTGATCGCACGTCAGTGGCTGAGTCAGCGCAAAAAGCTCGCCGTCAATATCAAATGAATTTCTTATTCGATGTGAGCAATTGACACTCGGGTCCGACGCGTGAAGGCGATAACGAAGGTTTCGGGTACAGATGGTAGCAGATGCATGTTAGTACGTCTTGCTTAAAGTGATGAAAAAGTGTTTCCGCCCGGGATCGAACCGGGGACCTTCTGCGTGTTAGGCAGACGTGATAACCGCTACACCACGGAAACTGCCTGTGTGCACCTTACTTCACAGACAACTTATAGTGATGTTGCCATCGTAACTAAAAATTCAATAAATGTGGTACTTGCAAACGACGGGACATGCAGCAGATCCACACACGACGTGGCTCATTGGATGACAATACGACATAGGCAGGAAAATACTGTTCCCGCCCGGGATCGAACCGGGGACCTTCTGCGTGTGAAGCAGACGTGATAACCGCTACACTACGGAAACGACGGACCCGAGGAGTCCATCCTTGTTCACTCGAACTTGCCTCAGACTTTCTCTCGTCCGCGAATGCACACTCGACAGTTCTTTTGTCAGCCTGGAGCCCATCACAGCCGAGGGCTCAAGAAGTCTTCGGGGTGCTCGAGAGGGTGTCTGCCGTAGCACCCCTAACGAGATAGCGGCGTTTCGCGCAGTCGTTATTGCAAGTCATATCAGCAAAAGCAATCACTTTCTCAGCAGCAGGCAGTGCGAGCCCAGCGGCAGCTCTACATGAAGGTACCAGTAGCCCAGGAAGGCCGCCGACCGCGGGAATTCGCGCCGCCCCCATCCCGCCAGCGTACACGAGACTTCCAGGGCACCCTGGACGACATCGAGGGCCTGGAATATTTGGCATTCGCCGTGTCACAGGGCTCGTTGGTCTAGGGGTATGATTCCTGCTTAGGGTGCAGGAGGTCCCGGGTTCAAATCCCGGACGAGCCCTAGCGTTTTGTGCAAACTGATCGCACGTCAGTGGCTGAGTCAGCGCAAAAAGCTCGCCGTCAATATCAAATGAATTTCTTATTCGATGTGAGCAATTGACACTCGGGTCCGACGCGTGAAGGCGATAACGAAGGTTTCGGGTACAGATGGTAGCAGATGCATGTTAGTACGTCTTGCTTAAAGTGATGAAAAAGTGTTTCCGCCCGGGATCGAACCGGGGACCTTCTGCGTGTTAGGCAGACGTGATAACCGCTACACCACGGAAACTGCCTGTGTGCACATTACTTCACAGACAACTTATAGTGATGTTGCCATCGTAACTAAAAATTCAATAAATGTGGTACTTGCAAACGAAGGGACATGCAGCAGATCCACACACGACGTGGCTCATTGGAGGACAATACGACATAGGCAGGAAAATACTGTTCCCGCCCGGGATCGAACCGGGGACCTTCTGCGTGTGAAGCAGACGTGATAACCGCTACACTACGGAAACGACGGACCCGAGGAGTCCATCCTTGTTCACTCGAACTTGCCTCAGACTTTCTCTCGTCCGCGAATGCACACTCGACAGTTCTTTTGTCAGCCTGGAGCCCATCACAGCCGAGGGCTCAAGAAGTCTTCGGGGTGCTCGAGAGGGTGTCTGCCGTAGCACCCCTAACGAGATAGCGGCGTTTCGCGCAGTCGTTATTGCAAGTCATATCAGCAAAAGCAATCACTTTCTCAGCAGCAGGCAGTGCGAGCCCAGCGGCA
Organism: Schistocerca americana; assembly: GCF_021461395.2. NCBI lineage: Eukaryota > Metazoa > Arthropoda > Insecta > Orthoptera > Acrididae > Schistocerca > Schistocerca americana. The sequence goes on from NC_060120.1 coordinate 40,523,521, forward strand.
GCTCTACATGAAGGTACCAGTAGCCCAGGAAGGCCGCCGACCGCGGGAATTCGCGCCGCCCCCATCCCGCCAGCGTACACGAGACTTCCAGGGCACCCTGGACGACATCGAGGGCCTGGAATATTTGGCATTCGCCGTGTCACAGGGCTCGTTGGTCTAGGGGTATGATTCCTGCTTAGGGTGCAGGAGGTCCCGGGTTCAAATCCCGGACGAGCCCTAGCGTTTTGTGCAAACTGATCGCACGTCAGTGGCTGAGTCAGCGCAAAAAGCTCGCCGTCAATATCAAATGAATTTCTTATTCGATGTGAGCAATTGACACTCGGGTCCGACGCGTGAAGGCGATAACGAAGGTTTCGGGTACAGATGGTAGCAGATGCATGTTAGTACGTCTTGCTTAAAGTGATGAAAAAGTGTTTCCGCCCGGGATCGAACCGGGGACCTTCTGCGTGTTAGGCAGACGTGATAACCGCTACACCACGGAAACTGCCTGTGTGCACCTTACTTCACAGACAACTTATAGTGATGTTGCCATCGTAACTAAAAATTCAATAAATGTGGTACTTGCAAACGACGGGACATGCAGCAGATCCACACACGACGTGGCTCATTGGAGGACAATACGACATAGGCAGGAAAATACTGTTCCCGCCCGGGATCGAACCGGGGACCTTCTGCGTGTGAAGCAGACGTGATAACCGCTACACTACGGAAACGACGGACCCGAGGAGTCCATCCTTGTTCACTCGAACTTGCCTCAGACTTTCTCTCGTCCGCGAATGCACACTCGACAGTTCTTTTGTCAGCCTGGAGCCCATCACAGCCGAGGGCTCAAGAAGTCTTCGGGGTGCTCGAGAGGGTGTCTGCCGTAGCACCCCTAACGAGATAGCGGCGTTTCGCGCAGTCGTTATTGCAAGTCATATCAGCAAAAGCAATCACTTTCTCAGCAGCAGGCAGTGCGAGCCCAGCGGCAGCTCTACATGAAGGTACCAGTAGCCCAGGAAGGCCGCCGACCGCGGGAATTCGCGCCGCCCCCATCCCGCCAGCGTACACGAGACTTCCAGGGCACCCTGGACGACATCGAGGGCCTGGAATATTTGGCATTCGCCGTGTCACAGGGCTCGTTGGTCTAGGGGTATGATTCCTGCTTAGGGTGCAGGAGGTCCCGGGTTCAAATCCCGGACGAGCCCTAGCGTTTTGTGCAAACTGATCGCACGTCAGTGGCTGAGTCAGCGCAAAAAGCTCGCCGTCAATATCAAATGAATTTCTTATTCGATGTGAGCAATTGACACTCGGGTCCGACGCGTGAAGGCGATAACGAAGGTTTCGGGTACAGATGGTAGCAGATGCATGTTAGTACGTCTTGCTTAAAGTGATGAAAAAGTGTTTCCGCCCGGGATCGAACCGGGGACCTTCTGCGTGTTAGGCAGACGTGATAACCGCTACACCACGGAAACTGCCTGTGTGCACCTTACTTCACAGACAACTTATAGTGATGTTGCCATCGTAACTAAAAATTCAATAAATGTGGTACTTGCAAACGAAGGGACATGCAGCAGATCCACACACGACGTGGCTCATTGGAGGACAATACGACATAGGCAGGAAAATACTGTTCCCGCCCGGGATCGAACCGGGGACCTTCTGCGTGTGAAGCAGACGTGATAACCGCTACACTACGGAAACGACGGACCCGAGGAGTCCATCCTTGTTCACTCGAACTTGCCTCAGACTTTCTCTCGTCCGCGAATGCACACTCGACAGTTCTTTTGTCAGCCTGGAGCCCATCACAGCCGAGGGCTCAAGAAGTCTTCGGGGTGCTCGAGAGGGTGTCTGCCGTAGCACCCCTAACGAGATAGCGGCGTTTCGCGCAGTCGTTATTGCAAGTCATATCAGCAAAAGCAATCACTTTCTCAGCAGCAGGCAGTGCGAGCCCAGCGGCAGCTCTACATGAAGGTACCAGTAGCCCAGGAAGGCCGCCGACCGCGGGAATTCGCGCCGCCCCCATCCCGCCAGCGTACACGAGACTTCCAGGGCACCCTGGACGACATCGAGGGCCTGGAATATTTGGCATTCGCCGTGTCACAGGGCTCGTTGGTCTAGGGGTATGATTCCTGCTTAGGGTGCAGGAGGTCCCGGGTTCAAATCCCGGACGAGCCCTAGCGTTTTGTGCAAACTGATCGCACGTCAGTGGCTGAGTCAGCGCAAAAAGCTCGCCGTCAATATCAAATGAATTTCTTATTCGATGTGAGCAATTGACACTCGGGTCCGACGCGTGAAGGCGATAACGAAAGTTTCGGGTACAGATGGTAGCAGATGCATGTTAGTACGTCTTGCTTAAAGTGATGAAAAAGTGTTTCCGCCCGGGATCGAACCGGGGACCTTCTGCGTGTTAGGCAGACGTGATAACCGCTACACCACGGAAACTGCCTGTGTGCACCTTACTTCACAGACAACTTATAGTGATGTTGCCATCGTAACTAAAAATTCAATAAATGTGGTACTTGCAAACGAAGGGACATGCAGCAGATCCACACACGACGTGGCTCATTGGAGGACAATACGACATAGGCAGGAAAATACTGTTCCCGCCCGGGATCGAACCGGGGACCTTCTGCGTGTGAAGCAGACGTGATAACCGCTACACTACGGAAACGACGGACCCGAGGAGTCCATCCTTGTTCACTCGAACTTGCCTCAGACTTTCTCTCGTCCGCGAATGCACACTCGACAGTTCTTTTGTCAGCCTGGAGCCCATCACAGCCGAGGGCTCAAGAAGTCTTCGGGGTGCTCGAGAGGGTGTCTGCCGTAGCACCCCTAACGAGATAGCGGCGTTTCGCGCAGTCGTTATTGCAAGTCATATCAGCAAAAGCAATCACTTTCTCAGCAGCAGGCAGTGCGAGCCCAGCGGCAGCTCTACATGAAGGTACCAGTAGCCCAGGAAGGCCGCCGACCGCGGGAATTCGCGCCGCCCCCATCCCGCCAGCGTACACGAGACTTCCAGGGCACCCTGGACGACATCGAGGGCCTGGAATATTTGGCATTCGCCGTGTCACAGGGCTCGTTGGTCTAGGGGTATGATTCCTGCTTAGGGTGCAGGAGGTCCCGGGTTCAAATCCCGGACGAGCCCTAGCGTTTTGTGCAAACTGATCGCACGTCAGTGGCTGAGTCAGCGCAAAAAGCTCGCCGTCAATATCAAATGAATTTCTTATTCGATGTGAGCAATTGACACTCGGGTCCGACGCGTGAAGGCGATAACGAAGGTTTCGGGTACAGATGGTAGCAGATGCATGTTAGTACGTCTTGCTTAAAGTGATGAAAAAGTGTTTCCGCCCGGGATCGAACCGGGGACCTTCTGCGTGTTAGGCAGACGTGATAACCGCTACACCACGGAAACTGCCTGTGTGCACCTTACTTCACAGACAACTTATAGTGATGTTGCCATCGTAACTAAAAATTCAATAAATGTGGTACTTGCAAACGACGGGACATGCAGCAGATCCACACACGACGTGGCTCATTGGAGGACAATACGACATAGGCAGGAAAATACTGTTCCCGCCCGGGATCGAACCGGGGACCTTCTGCGTGTGAAGCAGACGTGATAACCGCTACACTACGGAAACGACGGACCCGAGGAGTCCATCCTTGTTCACTCGAACTTGCCTCAGACTTTCTCTCGTCCGCGAATGCACACTCGACAGTTCTTTTGTCAGCCTGGAGCCCATCACAGCCGAGGGCTCAAGAAGTCTTCGGGGTGCTCGAGAGGGTGTCTGCCGTAGCACCCCTAACGAGATAGCGGCGTTTCGCGCAGTCGTTATTGCAAGTCATATCAGCAAAAGCAATCACTTTCTCAGCAGCAGGCAGTGCGAGCCCAGCGGCAGCTCTACATGAAGGTACCAGTAGCCCAGGAAGGCCGCCGACCGCGGGAATTCGCGCCGCCCCCATCCCGCCAGCGTACACGAGACTTCCAGGGCACCCTGGACGACATCGAGGGCCTGGAATATTTGGCATTCGCCGTGTCACAGGGCTCGTTGGTCTAGGGGTATGATTCCTGCTTAGGGTGCAGGAGGTCCCGGGTTCAAATCCCGGACGAGCCCTAGCGTTTTGTGCAAACTGATCGCACGTCAGTGGCTGAGTCAGCGCAAAAAGCTCGCCGTCAATATCAAATGAATTTCTTATTCGATGTGAGCAATTGACACTCGGGTCCGACGCGTGAAGGCGATAACGAAGGTTTCGGGTACAGATGGTAGCAGATGCATGTTAGTACGTCTTGCTTAAAGTGATGAAAAAGTGTTTCCGCCCGGGATCGAACCGGGGACCTTCTGCGTGTTAGGCAGACGTGATAACCGCTACACCACGGAAACTGCCTGTGTGCACCTTACTTCACAGACAACTTATAGTGATGTTGCCATCGTAACTAAAAATTCAATAAATGTGGTACTTGCAAACGAAGGGACATGCAGCAGATCCACACACGACGTGGCTCATTGGAGGACAATACGACATAGGCAGGAAAATACTGTTCCCGCCCGGGATCGAACCGGGGACCTTCTGCGTGTGAAGCAGACGTGATAACCGCTACACTACGGAAACGACGGACCCGAGGAGTCCATCCTTGTTCACTCGAACTTGCCTCAGACTTTCTCTCGTCCGCGAATGCACACTCGACAGTTCTTTTGTCAGCCTGGAGCCCATCACAGCCGAGGGCTCAAGAAGTCTTCGGGGTGCTCGAGAGGGTGTCTGCCGTAGCACCCCTAACGAGATAGCGGCGTTTCGCGCAGTCGTTATTGCAAGTCATATCAGCAAAAGCAATCACTTTCTCAGCAGCAGGCAGTGCGAGCCCAGCGGCAGCTCTACATGAAGGTACCAGTAGCCCAGGAAGGCCGCCGACCGCGGGAATTCGCGCCGCCCCCATCCCGCCAGCGTACACGAGACTTCCAGGGCACCCTGGACGACATCGAGGGCCTGGAATATTTGGCATTCGCCGTGTCACAGGGCTCGTTGGTCTAGGGGTATGATTCCTGCTTAGGGTGCAGGAGGTCCCGGGTTCAAATCCCGGACGAGCCCTAGCGTTTTGTGCAAACTGATCGCACGTCAGTGGCTGAGTCAGCGCAAAAAGCTCGCCGTCAATATCAAATGAATTTCTTATTCGATGTGAGCAATTGACACTCGGGTCCGACGCGTGAAGGCGATAACGAAGGTTTCGGGTACAGATGGTAGCAGATGCATGTTAGTACGTCTTGCTTAAAGTGATGAAAAAGTGTTTCCGCCCGGGATCGAACCGGGGACCTTCTGCGTGTTAGGCAGACGTGATAACCGCTACACCACGGAAACTGCCTGTGTGCACATTACTTCACAGACAACTTATAGTGATGTTGCCATCGTAACTAAAAATTCAATAAATGTGGTACTTGCAAACGAAGGGACATGCAGCAGATCCACACACGACGTGGCTCATTGGAGGACAATACGACATAGGCAGGAAAATACTGTTCCCGCCCGGGATCGAACCGGGGACCTTCTGCGTGTGAAGCAGACGTGATAACCGCTACACTACGGAAACGACGGACCCGAGGAGTCCATCCTTGTTCACTCGAACTTGCCTCAGACTTTCTCTCGTCCGCGAATGCACACTCGACAGTTCTTTTGTCAGCCTGGAGCCCATCACAGCCGAGGGCTCAAGAAGTCTTCGGGGTGCTCGAGAGGGTGTCTGCCGTAGCACCCCTAACGAGATAGCGGCGTTTCGCGCAGTCGTTATTGCAAGTCATATCAGCAAAAGCAATCACTTTCTCAGCAGCAGGCAGTGCGAGCCCAGCGGCAGCTCTACATGAAGGTACCAGTAGCCCAGGAAGGCCGCCGACCGCGGGAATTCGCGCCGCCCCAATTTCGCCAGCGTACACGAGACTTCCGGGGCACCCTGGACGACATCGAGGGACTGGAATAATTGGCATTCGCCGTGTCACAGGGCTCGTTGGTCCAGTCGCGCTTGCGACACCGTGCTGGTCGGACGTATCAGTGCTCCGCTCCGCCGCGTGTTCACAAGGCGTGTTTTCACTCATATTTCTGTTTGCTAGTGTTGTGTTATTCTGCAGTTTCTATCGTTTTCCATTTGTATTTTTGTTGCGGTCTCATTGTAGCGGGTTAACCGCTCGCTATCTGCTGCAATGTCCAGGTTATTTTCGCGAAACTGTACACTCCGTTTTGATTTCGACAAGTCCACCTGATCTGTGCAACCGAGTTCACTGGAGATACATGACTGGATCGTTGATGTTATTGGGATTACATCCGACCAAGTGCACACCGCCTATTATGATACCGAGCAGTATTGTTTCTTTGTTAAATTACTGAATCCTGTATTACTGGAGAAGATCGTGACGAAGTACGGAGGAAGTGCTATTTTCCGACACCGGGACGACTCTGTAAGTACAGTGCTCATTTCCAATGCCGATGTAGACTACACGAACGTGCGTATTTTTAACTTACCCCCTGATGTAGAAAATTGTTATATGAAGGAGGTACTGTCCAAATTCGGTGACGTTAAACAGATTCGACATGAACGGTGGTCAAGTCAACATAGGTTGCAATGTTACAGTGGCGTTCGATCTGTAGAAATGCATGTCAAGCAGAATATTCCATCCCATATCCTTGTTTGTAACTATAAGGCTCACGTTACTTACATTGGCCAAACACCGACCTGTCATATCTGTAATGAGAGTGGTCACTTGCGTCAAGACTGCCCCAGGCGCATGTTTGTGTTAAAGAATTCCCTCCAGCAGCGTAAAAGGCTTGCTTTGGCGGATGTAGTGGCGGCCAAGCCGATGACAGAGATTGGGCTCCCTAGTTCTGAAATGCCTTCGGAACAGCAACAAGAAATTCGCTCTGATGAATTTCCGGTTCTGGTTCGGAGAGAAAAAGGTGCGCTGCCCCCTGCAAAACTCGATGCCGCGACCAATAAGAGGCGCAGAACTTGTGACAGCAGTGGCTCTGATAACGACACCTCTAGTGCGCATGAGACCGCGATAAAGGACGATCGGGAATCCGGCTCGGAAGCGAAAGCTCCAATAGGTGAGGCTATTGTGGACGCTTCTCCTCCCACAATTTCAAGTGCCGATACTTCCGTGGAAGTTAAGCAGTTGCCACTGGCTAGTGCCTTAGAACTTCCGCTACAGCCAACTCAGGCCGACCAACCTGTACGTGTGGCTCACATTCCTGCAGGACGTACACACACAGAGGCCTGTGATGGTGGTATACAAACATCTCTGAGCGCCGACGGTACACATCACGTGGCAGCCGCTTCGGTTCAGGACTCACAACAAGGGGAATGTCAACAACTCCAGGAAATAATACAAACACAGCTGTCCGGGTCTGTCGGTGACAACAAACCGCTGCGGGCAGAGAATGTTGCCAAACAGGCTGATAGTGCGGGTGATAGTTCAGCTGCTCGCTCGCCGGCGGTGTCGCCGCGTGCGATCCCTTCGCGGGATGTGCCGGGAGAGCAGCTTGACGTCACCCACGACCCTCCCACGCCGCCAGCTGCGGAGGTGCTTCACAGTGTCCGCCCCAGGATCCGAGTGCAACCTAATGTAAATGCTGTGCGTAAAAAGAGTAAGAACAAAGACGCAAGAATACAACTCAGTGACGTCACAGACACGAATTTCCCGGCCACAAATATGGAATGGCATGAAGATGTTGCCCTTTAAAGATATTTGCTCCTTCCGCCTCTCCAACGTACTGTCATTATGTCGCAGGCATATACGATCACGACATTAAATATTAATAAAATCCGGTCGGAGGTGAAACTGAGTGCCTTAAAACAATATCTCTATGAGTCGGGAACCGATATCGCTCTTTTGCAGGAGGTGGCCATGCCACACTTAACTCTTCCTGGTTTTGTTGCTATTACAAATTTTTCCCCCGACTCGAACGTGGGGCCTGCCATCTTACTTAGAGAAGGCATTCCCGCCACTCAGGTTGACAAGTTAGATTCCGGTAGAGGTGTGGGTGTCACCGTTCTTGGCGTCACCATCATTAACTTGTACGCGCCTTCTGGCAGTACCTATAGAGCGGAACGAGCAAACTTTTTTAATGAACAAATCATCTATTTGTTACGGAAAAATCCCGAACGTGTTATCATTGGAGGTGATTTTAATTGTGTTTTATCCCAGAAAGATCAGTCCCCGAATTTTAATTATTCGCCTGAATTAAAGCGTCTCGTGACCGACCTCAGACTGAAAGACGCGTGGGAAATTAGGTACCCGACCTTGGTACGATTCACACATATTGTCGCGAATTCCTGCAGCAGAATTGACAGGATTTATGTTTCCGACGTTTTAGAGAATGTCTTGTTACAAATTGAAACAATACCCTCCAGCTTCTCTGATCACAGTGGTGTCGTTGCGTGCCTGAATTTGGTGCCACAACCAACGCGTTGGTATAAAAATCAATGGAACTTGAACGTCTCCTTATTAACGGATGCTGACCTAGAGGCGGCGGTGCGACGCGCTTGGGAGCAGTCCTTGCGCGCTACCACAAACTTTCGTAGCACCATAGCGTGGTGGACTCAGCATGCAAAACCCAAACTGCGAAAAGTTGTTATATTCTTCGGTATTGACAGAGCAGCCGCGATAAAGAAGACGATGGAGTTCTACTACACTATCCTACGCGACCTCTGTGATAGAGCCGACGCCGCGAACACCAGAATAGACGACATTCGAAAAATAAAGGCGAAATTAATCAATCTTAAGAGGATGCAACTGGAAGATCTTAAGATCAAATCTAAAGTGAAGTCGGTCAGGGACGATGAAACAGCCGCTCTATACCACCTTGTCAAACATGCTAAGAACAGAAGGAGGACCTTTATTGAGGCCCTGAAACTCGGTGATGGCACGACTGTCGACACCCAGCGAGAGATTATCCAGGCACTACACGACTATTTTGTTGACACCTACACGTCAGCGGCTACTCATGACGGCTGCTATGACGAACTGTTTAGTGCCATTTCCTCTACTATAACTAGAGAAGACAATGACACAATTTCATTAGCATTTAGTAATAAAGATGTTTTGGAGATTGTCTGCCACTCGCCGATCAGGAAGTCCCCTGGTCCTGACGGATTACCCATTGAATTTTACAGGAGGTATTGGCACATCATCGGGGACAAAATCACCCAATTAGTGAACGAAGTTTTTCAAGGGCAGCCTGTACCACTTGCCTTTAAGGAATGCACAATTGTGCTTCTCCCTAAAAGCAGAGGTACCAAAAATATCGCCAACTTCCGCCCCATTTCATTGTTAAACTCCGATTATAAAATAGTCGCCCGTGCAATCAACACGCGAATGATGCCCCTCACTGCAAAATTCATTGGACGTCAGCAGACATGTGCCTTCGGGAGAAATGTATTGCAAACGGCAGCTTTCTACCGGGATATCATTGCTTTAACGAGCGCCAGTAACGTGAAGTGTGGGCTGATCTTTCTGGACTTTTTTAAAGCCTTTGACCTCGTCACTCACGAGTACCTCCTTGAAACCATGAAAAGATTCGGTTTCTTGCAGAACGCGATTTACATGATCAAAAACATGGCACTGGGGATCAACGCAAGACTTTCTGTCAACTCGCAACTAACCCAACCGATTCAAATCAACAGAGGGATTGCACAAGGCAGCCCTTTGTCCATGTTACTTTTTGTTCTTTCACTCGAACCTCTGTTACTCCAACTGCAGGCGAAACTCACAGGGCTAACACTTTAAGGAGAAAAAACTGTCGTAGGCGCCTATGCCGACGATGTGGGTGTGGTTGTCCGCAATGAGAATGACGTCACCACTTTAGCGGCTCACCTCCAGCAATACTGTTTGGCGTCGGGGGCTAAATTGAATGACCAGAAAAGTAAATTTATTAACCTCTGTGGCCTCCAGCATTTGCGAGTTGGCTACGCTCAGGAAGTCAGCGTCCACAAGGCTCTCGGCATCATATTGACGGCGTCCTCTTTAAAGATGGCGGCGACAAACTGGAGGGAAATAGTGCGTAAACTTAACGGTGCTCTCATTGACAATTCCCATAGAAGCCTCAATCAATTTGATCGGATTCATCTGGTCAACTCCTGTATTTTATCCAAAGCCTTCTACACGGCGCAGCTCCTGCCACTGCCTGCAGTCATTGCTAAGCAAATTATGTCGAAGGTAACCAATTTTATTTGGCGAGGGGAAATTTTTCGCGTGTCTGCCAAAACTGCGACACTCCACCCCCAGAATGGAGGGATGGGATTAGTTGATATCAAGGTGAAAGCGATGGCTCTCTATGTTACAAGGACGGCCGCTATAATTAACAATGATCCTTCCGGCATTACAGCGCAATTATTCACTGCCGTCAGGCCGCAAAGTCTTGACCCACCGCTGAATATTCAGCCCATCAGTTATCGGCTAAAACATATCAGAGATTATTACCTTTCACGGAGCTACATCAGTAAAGAGGTCATAAACTCTCAACATTTAACTGCACAAGCCATAATAGCGGACTGGAGACAACACGAAGGAACGAATCCATTGGCAACGAAGCTCGGTGGCATGAACTGGGATATCGTATGGCGCAATGTCAGTTCCCGTGTTCTCAGTTCCGATGCTCGCACTGCCTGGTACAAAGCCATCAATGATGTGGTTAGCACGAACGAGAGGTTACATAAAATCGGGCTCAGTGACACCCCTCTCTGTCGTCGCTGCCAACTGACGGATACAGTTATCCACCGTTACACCTGCGGGGAACGTCTCCAGAACTGGGTTTGGCTTCGAGAAAAAATAGCTCTTATTACCAGGACTACAACCGCCAATGTTTCGTCAGCACTACTGTCTCGTCCCGATATGCATTTTTATCCGCAGACGAAAAACAATGCAGTTTTGTGGTTGCTGGGTACCTATTCCAGCTACATCTTTAATAATTTTGGCGGTGACAATTATTTGCAATTCAAGATGTTTATGGCTATCGAATTCGCCAAAACATGCACGTACCCGAATCATGGGAAACTCTTCGGCAATATGCTTAAAATAGCGTTTCATCGCATGGGTATCGGATAGGTCAACTGAGTGTGAAGGGGTGAGGCCGGGCCGCGGGACACCAGTAGTGCCGCGAAGAGGCCCCACTGCTTCTGTGTCGCGTCCAGACCCCCCTCACACTGCGGCCTTCACTGACTCGCTGGACACTGGCTACAGGACCTTTCATTGAGTGAGATAAGAAGCTGTGTTTATGTTACGTTTATTCTTCGAGCAGCACTTCTACTATGCCCAAGGGCGAAGTCTTTTCGTTGTCATTTTCACCATTCCAATTTATTTTCATAGAAGGTTAAGGGTTTCGTTTTTCATAAAAAAAATAATACAAAAATATATTAAAAAAAACAAAACAAATAAAAAAATAATAAAGCAAAAAAAACGTGGTTAAGGCGTCAAAAGAAACAGGGAAACATAAAAAAAAGTCGTAGAGAAAAAAAAGAAAAAAAATGGATAAGGCGTCGGACTTCGGATCCGAAGATTGCACGTTCGAATCCTGTCACGGTCGACTTTTTCCAGTTCTGAAAAAAAAAAGTGGTAGAGCACTGGTCTCGTAAACCAGGGGTCGTGAGTTTGAACCTCACAGAAGGCATTCATTTTTTAAACCTTCCTGCAAGGAGCGGAGCTATCTCGAGCAGCATCTAACACATGGCAGTACACTGAATGAAAGGGATGTTCTACAACCTATGACAAGTATTCTACTGGCCTCAGAGGTTTTCTAAGAAAAAAAAAAAAGTTGGTCTAGGGGTATGATTCCTGCTTAGGGTGCAGGAAGTCCCGGGTTCAAATCCCAGACGAGCCCTAGCGTTTTGTGCAAAGTGGTCGCACGTCGGTGGCTGAGTCAGCGCAAAAAGTTGCTCGTCAATGTAAAACTAATTTCATATTTGCTCTAAGGAACTGACCCTCTGGTCCGACGTATGAAGGTGATTACCAAGATTTCGGTACAGATCGTAGCAAATGCTTGTCGGTATGTCTTGTTTAAAGTGATGAAGAAGTGTTTCCGCCCGGCATCGAACCGGGGACCTTCTGCGTGTTAGGCAGACGTGATAACCGCTACACCACGGAAACTACTGCTTCCATGCATGCTCCACAGAGAACTTGTAACAAGGTTGCCATCGTAACTTAAAAATTCAATAAATGCGGCACTTGCATGACGAAGGTACATGCAGCAGATCCACACATGACGTGGCTCACTGGAGTAGTATGCGACATAGGCAGGAAAATACTGTTCCCGCCCGGGATCGAACCGGGGACCTTCTGCGTGTGAAGCACACGTGATGAAGGTTTCATGCTTGACTATTCGACGGTGCCTCAGCTCTTCTCCGTACGTGCTTGCGCACACGGTATTTATTTTGACTGCCTCAACCTTTTTTCTAGCAGCAGGCAGTGGTAGTCCAGTTGCAGTAGCTTTACATGTAGAAACCAATAGCTCCCCGCCGACCATGACGCGAACATTTTATGTGCAGATCCCCAGGACATAACTGGCATTCACACTTCAACCACGCTCTGTGTAGTTGATGGTAAGATGGTTATCAAGAAGTGTTCACGAAGGTAGTTATTTGCGCTGTAATCAAACCTGGACGTTTCTGCGCTGTTACCTTTGAATACCGTTGCCTTGGCATGAGGACCCTTCTGGTATTTGATTTATCCTTTGAGGTACCCATGGAGTCCGTTATCTGCGCTTTTTAGCCGTGCGGGATTGTTGCTAGCCACGTAGCTTAGTAGCGAGACTTTTACTACGTTTTCCATATTCAACGGAGTAAGACATGTCAAAATCGAATAGACGGAATAAGTTCCTCATATTAAAACATTGTCAGAGTTCGTGCAATTATCATGTACGATGGACAATCGCACACATGCTCAGGATGTGGGCAGGAGGGTCATGTTCGCTCTAATTCAGGGCTTCACAACATACGTGCTCGCGGAGCAAGCTGTGAGCAGCAAGGCGCGAGCACGGAGCAGCGCGAGCACGCTACCCCCACTACCGGACCAGAGCGTAGAGTGGGGAGAGTCACGTGGGGCACACAACAGCTGCCGCCAGTCAATGTAAATCCGCGGCCACCTGCAGGGATATCACTCACGAATTATTACTGCGACAAATGAAACAAATAAATGAGAATGTACAGTGCCAGATAATTTTATTAGCTTAGTGTATGCATCTACATTCGTATTAATTTGTGAACTGTTACACAATAAAAGGTGTCACTGAAGTGTGGGATTCTAGGTTATCTTGTACTTTTTGCCCTTTACAATTGCGTTTATGTTCGGAGTGATTGTTGTTGTGCATTGTAGGCGCAGCGTGCAATTTAAATTTCGATCAGAAAATGCGTTTCTCAGGCGCGTCTTGTTACATTTCATTCCAGGGAACAGTTGTTCACAAACATACGTGGAACCGAACATTGATATTATTGTAGCCGCCAGTTTGGGCAAACGAGGAACTCTATGCTGAGGGAAGTGTCTGTAGAATTCCAAAATGTTTTTCCTGTTCTGAAATTTGTCTCTGTATTCTCTGTCACACTGCAGGTCAATAATTTCTAGTTGCAGCTCAGGACGAATCTCTTCAATATTCGCTGAATATGGAGGGGAGAACAGATCAAAATCACTGTCTAGTGCTGTCAGATCTTGAAAGCGTTGATCAAATTCTTCCTTAAGGGCAACTAAACTATGTGAATAACGTTCACAGTTTTTGTGAACATCTTGCATGGATGGTAATTTAGGAAAATGAGCTAGATTCCCTGTTTCCAGCTGACTCACCCAAAGTGTCAATTTCATTTTAAAAGCTCGTATTCGATCTATGAAATGAGTACTTAGCAGATCTTTACCTCGTAGTGAAATGTTCAAAGCATTCAGATGGCTAGTTAAATCTGCTAAGAACGCGAGATCACATTTCCATGAAGGCTCTTTCAATTCAGGAACACACGTGTTATTTATTTCCATGAACATATTTATCTCATATAATAGGCAAAAAAATAGATTTAATAATTCGCCACGACTAAGCCAGCGGACTTCGCTGTAATAAGGCAGGCTACCATACTGGTTTTCTACATCCTCAAGAAAGTTTTTAAATTGTCTGTGTTGTAGCCCATGCTTCCATATATAATTGGTTGTACGAACAACACTCATCACATTTTTTAGAGTGATACTCTTTGCACATAAGTTTTCCTGGTGGATCACACAGTGAACGCCCCTTATTTCATTCGGCACGGTTAGTTTTTGCATCTTCTCCTTCAACAGCGCAACGAAACCTGATTTTTTCCCTGTCATCGCTGGTGCACCGTCTGTAGACACTGAAACTAAAGAATTCCACGACAATCCTATATTTTCAACACTTTCTTCAACACTACTTAAAATATCACCTCCAGTTGATGTGTTCTTCATGGCTACTACATCGAGGAGATCCTCCCTCACCTGAAGATCTCTATTAACACCTCTAATAAATGTGGCAAGCTGCGGTGTTCCAGTGATATCAACGCTTTCGTCCAGAGCTAGAGAATACGCCATAAAATCTTTACAGATATTTGCAAGCTGGCTCTGGACGTCGTCTGCCATGTCCTGTATGCGACGCATAATGGTCATGTTAGATAGTAGCACAATCAGAAACTGTTCAACTTGAGATGGACACGAATGTTCCGCTGCAGTTACCAAACATTCTTTTATTAAATCGTCTTCAGTGAAGGGGCGCAGGGATTTTGCCAAAAGCAAAGCAATTTTGTAACTCACTCTGAGAGCTGCCTCAGTTGATTTTTCTTCGTCGTCCAGATCTTCTTCGGATAGCTTCCTTTTAAGTTTAATAACTTCCTGTGCACGATCTGGTCCATCACATTTTCCACTTCCGTAGTCTTTCGCGTGGTACGACATACGATAATGTCGCTGCAAATTAAATTTCCTAAAAGAATTCAGCGTTTTGTGACATACTAAACATTTTGCAACTCCATCTTTTTCTGTAAACCGATACAATTCCTCCCAATGGGGGTTGAACTGCGAAAGCATGGTTGGGGTTACACAACGGCGACTTGACATGATCCTTAACCAGCGAAGTGACTGTTAGAGCTGATCTTAGTACTTTTAAACGTTACACAGTCGGTGCGAATTCAATAGGCATGCTGCGGCCCTATTCAAACGTGCGCGCGCATTTCCCCTCCCTCCCCTCCTTCCCTACTCCGCGACCGTGCACCTGCTCGCGAGCACATTCCTGAGCAGACGCGAGTACTCGCGCTCAAAACCGGCCAGTTGTTAAGCCCTGCTCTAATTGTTTGCAGCGGTGGATCACACAGACTCTACCGGGAGAAGTGGTACAATATGTTCCTCCATCGATTATGCTAATTACTTATGCACAAGTGGCGGCACCTATGACGTCTGGCGCACAAAATACGGCACTTGCGACGTCGAGCGGTGGGGATCGCGATAGGTTACCATGGCAAACAGACGGACATGTTATTCATCAGGCAAACACCACCCGTTCTCAGCGGACGGAGTCGCCAGGTAAACCGATCAGCGACTGCCACCGCGAAACGAGCGGATGGATGTTGATCCACGAGTCGTGCCAACTCAAGCTTTCCTCTCGGAAGGCGCAGAAGAGTCAGATCTACATTCGCATTCTAGCACGGAGACGTACGTTCGGGAGAAGCGACCACCCCTCAAACACAAGAAACGCCGACGGATTCCGTTTGACAACTGTCTCTTGGGGACAGATATACACAATCGTACTGATTTCGACAGTGTCGTGTATGTCCTTGCTCCGGAGGGAGGACCCACCAATATAACTTTCTTTTCACACCACCTGTTTATTTAACAATTTAGGAACTGAGACGATGGACTTTTTTTTTCTCCTGTACACCCGTTCGGAGATGAAGGGGGAAAATAGAACTTCTTCGCAGTCGCGAGGGATCAGAACAATGGCCTCTTTGGTAGCCGACGAACCGCACCGACAGCCTCTTTCCTCTGACTCGTGGGGGAACGACGTGGAAGACGGCTCTTTGGTAGGCCCATTACCCACAGACGAGGAGCAGTTTTAGAATTTTAGAACATGTTTTTTGCTCGAGTATCACGTCGTTTTTGGAAACCCAGAATCTACTCTGCAGGAATCAACATGGATTCCGGAAACAGCGATCGTGTGAGACCCAACTCGCTTTATTTGTTCATGAGACCCAGAAAATATTAGATACAGGCTCCCAGGTAGATGCTATTTTCCTTGACTTCCGGAAGGCGTTCGATACAGTTCCGCACTGTCGCCTGATAAACAAAGTAAGAGCCTACGGAATATCAGACCAGCTGTGTGGCTGGATTGAAGAATTTTTAGCAAACAGAACACAGCATGTTGTTCTCAATGGAGAGACGTCTACAGACGTTAAAGTAACCTCTGGCGTGCCACAGGGGAGTGTTATGGGACCATTACTTTTCACAATATATATAAATGACCTAGCAGATAGTGTCGGAAGTTCCATGCGGCTTTCCGCGGATGATGCTGTAATATACAGAGAAGTTGCAGCATTAGAAAATTGTAGCGAAGTGCAGGAAGATCTGCAGCGGATAGGCACTTGGCGCAGGAAGTGGCAACTGACCCCTAACATATACAAATGTAATGTATTGCGAATACATAGAAAGAAGGATCCTTTATTGTATGATTACATGATAGCGGAACAAACACTGGTAGCAGTTACTTCTGTAAAATATCTGGGAGTATGCGTGCGGAACGATTTGAAGTGGAATGATCATATAAAATTAATTGTTGGTAAGGCGGGTACCAGGTTGAGATTCATTGGGAGAGTCCTTAGAAAATGTAGTCCATCAACAAAGGAGGTGTCTTACAAAACACTCGTTCGACCTATACTTGAGTATTGCTCATCAGTGTGGGATCCTTACCAGATCGGGTTGACGGAAGAGATAGAGAAGATCCAAAGAAGAGCGGCGCGTTTCATCACAGGGTTATTTGGTAACCGTAATAGCGTTACGGAGATGCTTAGCAAACTCAAGTGGCAGACTCTGCAAGAGAGGCGCTCTGCATCGCGGTGTAGCTGCTCGCCAGGTTTCGAGGGGGTGCGTTTCTGGATGAGGTATCGAATATATTGCTTTCTCATACTTATACCTCCCGAGGAGATCACGAATGTAAAATTAGAGAGATTCGAGCGCGCACGGAGGCTTTCAGACAGTCGTTCTTCCCGAGAACCATACGCGACTGGAACAGAAAAGGGAGGTAATGACAGTGGCACGTAAAGTGCCCTCCGCCACACACCGTTGGGTGTCTTGCGGAGTATAAATGTAGATGTAGATGTAGAATCCTCCACATCTCCTGCAGACAGCATGATAATAGATATGACAGGGTGGTGCGGGGGTGACCAAACTCGTCGCCACTGCGTACACCGATGACTGCCGCTGCCTTCGAGGACGAACTACTGTCGAATCGATAGCGATGATGAACGCCAGTGATACGTGGTACTTCCTGGAATTAAGGAAAACGTGCAAGGGGGGACCCACCAATATAACTTTCTTTTCATACCACCCGTTTGTTTAACAATTTATAAACTGTGTTTTACAGATAAACGAAGCATTTAACCATAAAATTTTCTTTAGCAAAATGAACGAATTTGCAAATTTCTTTTGACCTTAAACCTCAAGCTGAATAAGCTTTTAATCTTTGCGAAAGAAATCTGGAGTGCTGTACTGCAAAACAGCAAACAATATGACAATGTTTACAAGAAGGCCGGCGTGCAGCCCGCCCGTTATCGGGTGAAACAGCGATGTTTACTACCGCGCTGGACGCAGTCTCTCTTATTAAATGCCTTTCTGCATTATATGAAAACTATATGAGCACCATTGACGACAAGAGTGATTCAATTACTCAAAAGAAATGACTTAACTTTTAATTTGAAAGCAGTGTGTTGAAAGGTTCGGGGTTATGATGTGCACCTGTGCCTAAAGGTAAAACAGAGTAGCAAAGGATAAGACTTGCTTGGAAGCAAACAACCTCTTAATTTCAATCGGCAACCAGGGTGCAACTGGAGCTCTATCCGTCCTTTCAGACAATTGACCAAAGGCTTGATGACAGTTGGCTGTTAATATTTTCAAGGTTAAACTGATTGTCAGCTATTAAGACCGCTCTGAAGGAACGTCTTAAAATATCAAATGGTACAAGTGGATCTGAGTACTATGGGATTTAACATCTGAGGTCATCAGTCCCTTAGAACGTAGGACTACTTAAACCTAACTAACCAAGGACATCACACACATCCATTCCCGAGGCAGGATTCGAACCTGCGACCGTAGCAGTCGTGCGGTTCCTGACTGAAGCGCCTAGAAACGCTCGGCCACCAAGGCCGGCCTTAAAACATCACTTGTGGGCACTTATTAGAAGAGAACTCACTCGACGGAACCACAGGATACAGCTAAAATACACCAATAATGATCCGGTGTTTCAAACATGGAAACGAGCAGCTCAGTACAACACCTATTTCAGATTATAACTAATGACTAAGAAATGCAATTACAATCAAAGAACCGAACAGGTTAACAGATAAATTTAACCACAAGGTCCCTCTTCTATTTAACGGCAACCTGTGCCTTAGTACAATTGTCCCTTCTGTATTTACGACCAAGAACTGATTAATTAGAACATTGATAATCGGGTACAAACCAGAAAAGAAGGGCAATTTGTTAGTGGGACAAATTTTCAAACTTGGGTTGTTTTGAAATTCAGCCTTATGCAGACACAATTTGTTTATTTTTGTACTTTACCCAGACATGTATCGACACCTATGTGTCATCTCGTTTGGGTCAAATTTTTGTTTCTTAAAATTACATCGCTACTAACTGAACTGCATTATTACATACCGTTTCTTTTGTCCTCTTTTTCGTCTTTTTTTTTTTGACAGCATGTCAGATTTTTGCGTCCTGTTGCGTGTCTGGTTGGTGTCTCGATCAACGGCTATTCAGTGTACTGTTTCCACATGGTTTTTCACACAATGTTTGGTCACTGGTTCACTTCACATGCACTTACACAAAATGTGGCTAAACGTGACCGGAACAGACATTTCTGACTCCATACCATTTCAAACGACAACTAGTGTCTTAGTGCAGTACTACTGCCTATATTTACGATGAAAGAGACGACTCTGAGGGTCGGAGACAAACCAGAAAATAATAAGGAGAGCAGGTAGAAAAAGAAACAAATCACCACGAGGGTTACAGAATGTTATTCCCCTTGATCAGCAAGCTGTTCCATGGATCCACGGAGCGTCGAAGCGGTTACTGATGGTGCCGATGAAAGCCAGGTAGAAGAGAGCAACCAGGCCACGAGCGGTCGTCCGACACGAATGTCGCCAACCAACTGACGGGATGTCGGCCTGCTGCTTGTAGTCGACGCTGACCCCGGTGAAGTACTCCGGTATCTTCGCTCTGCACAGACCCTCCTTTCGCAGCTCGTGGGTTCGGTCACTCGGACCTCGTGACCACCTCTTGTCGTGACGCTACCGCCAATCCCCAAACTTCGTGCCTGCTTCTCGGGCCCGTGAACCGCGTCTATATATCGGCAAGCAAAGACCTTCTCAGGACACAACCCACAGATAACAGCTCTTCCTCATAGATATTGGCAATGGGGCCGCAAGAGGGAAAATCGATACTAGATCTGAGTCAGTGGCGCCAGACAGAACAGCCTACTAATTCATTGGCGCCACGGCTCAATCAGTACCATCCGGTCGCCGAGAAGTTGTCATTGTTACGCGACACACTTTAAAGGGACGACATCGACGTTGCCATATTGCAGGAGGTATACGTCCTTGGCTTCCAGGACATCTTTGGGTACACGACATGCATATCGATATGGGCAGTGGCGTCTGAATACTTCTCAAAGAAGGGTTAGTATCCACCGATATACATTACCTACCGAATGCCAGGAGCATGGTACTTACGGTCTAAGGGATGCACCTCGTCAAAGTTTACGCACAGTCCAGTACCAGGAAGAAGTGTGTGAACCGCGAATTTACTTTCAAAACCTTTTCTTAACGAATTTACTTTATTTACTAGCGATTCATCAAGAACATTAACGCATTTAACCACACTATGTGAGCGTGGAAGTAGTTGCCAATAGGTAACTGATGAAAACAAATTTCTTTCAACAACTGGAAATTTTTATTCGTAAAAATCCTTTTTTTTAAAAAAAAACAGATTTAAAAATTATAATCAGAAAGCACCCTCTAAATATCAAGTTACAATTTATTGAGAGGCAGAAATAACAATTTATTTTAACCAGTATGAGCTTTGGGCTGAGAAGCTTGCCGCTCCCTTTTAACACGGCCTTAGTCACGACCGCTCACAACGAACTCTGAAAGACTACACTGGTGTAAATCTGCAACACACCAGATTACTTTAATCTAAAAATTTTAACAACTCACACAAACACATAAACTATGCACCACGTAGGAGGGATGGAAATGGTACAGAACTCTCACATTAAAAAAAAAAAAAAGAACTTGCCATCGAATGTGCAACTTGTTTTTAACGAAAACTCTTATGGTAGAAGGGTGGCAACTTTATATACTAAAATGACCATTTAAATAAAAACCCATTAAACGCAGCTTACATAAAATGTACAAACATGCTCTACATTACACATATACCGCCTCTCAAGATGATAGGCAAGATAAAAACATATTTGAGGAATTTGGCCTTTACACCTTAAGCAATAAATTCGTTAACACCGATTCCAACAAACATGACAGAGGCAGCTATTAACGTACGGCAGACCGACAGACAGACGGACAGACACTATTGTTATTTAATCACCTTACAAAAGGTGGGCTGGCAGCAGCATATTACGCTACTCTTCAGCCTCAAGTTGTACAATGAAAATGCAAAGGAGACACAGAAGATACAATACAAAGCGGTGGGCAAGAAAACTGTAGACACATAAACAAAGAACATGAAGCCGTTCACACTCGACGAAAAAAGAGCACAAAAAACTGTCAGGACGGCGCACAAACTCTGACGACTTCGACGGCACAGGTGAACGAAGGAGCGTGAAAGCACACAAACACGATGGCACACACATGAGAAACTGATGGCGATTATCTCTGGCGCGCGAATGTCCATGTAACGTGTGCGAGTCTGGGGACCTGCCGAGAGGGGAAGAAGGGGGAGGGGGGAGAGCAGAGAACAAAGTTGCCAATGGCAGAGGGGATGGGGGGAGGAATGAAGGTAAGGTGGTAGGGGAAACCAGGAGAGGAGTGGGGAGAAAGGGAGGAGGGAGGGAGGGGGGAGAAAAGGGAGAGAGGTTGCCCTAAGGAAAAAAACCACAGGAAGTGTGAGGGGAGGATCAAAGTTGATAGGAGGGGTAGATGGAGGGGAGGAGGGCATCATCAGGGAGGGGGAGCTGGTGGAAGCCACCTCGGGAGAGGGTAAGGAGGGTGGAGAGATGGAGAGCAGGTGGGATGTGGAAATACAAGTGCGGCAGCAGACGGGGGTGGGAGAGGATGTGAGAGACAAGCGGGTGAGGGGGATCTAGTTTATGGGAGGTGTATAGGATCCGTATCCATTCGAAGAAGAGGAGGAGGTGGGGGAACGGAATAAGATCATACAGGATTCACATGGGGGAGGGGAGATGGATACGATAGGTGAGGCGGAGAGCATGGCATTCAAGGATTTGAAGGGATTTGTAAAAGGTAGGAGCGGTAGAGATCCAGGCAGGATGGGCGTAACAGAGGATAGAGCAGATGAGGGTTTTATAGCCAGCCACGGTGGTCTCGCGGTTCTAGGCACGCAGTCCGGAACTGTGCGACTGCTACGGTCGCAGTTTCGAATCCTGCCTTGGGCATGGATGTGTGTGATTTCCTTAGGTTAGTTAGGTTTAAGTAGTTCTAAGTTCTTGGGGACTGATGACCACAGCTATTAAGTCCCATAGTGCTCAGAGCCATTTGAACCATTTGAACCATTTTGAGGGTTTTATATGTGTGGAGGATGGTGGACGGGTCCAGACCCCATGTACGACCAGATAGGAGCTTGAGGAGACGGAGCCAGGAGCGTGCCTTAGCCTGGATTGTCCGGAGATGGGGAGTCCAGGAGAGGTGACAGTCGAGGGTGACGCCAAAGTACTTAAGGGTCGGGCTGAGGGCGATAGGACGGCCATAGATGGTGACATAGAAATCGAGGAGGCGGAAGGAAGGGGTGGTTTTGCCTACGCCTAGAGAGCTCATAGCGACCCTTAAATGCACGTGAACAGGCTACCTTTCCCCTTTCACACCAGAGGGAGACACCAAAGAGGCGATTGGCACAGCGGCGCCACCGCCAGAAACGGAGGGCGGCTGCTTTACACTATGCGCTGTGGCGCGCTCTCCAAACCAGCAAATTTTATCACGGCTCAGTGTGACCATTCGCTATTCTTTACTGAGGAATTAACACAATTATGTTAAGGCTGGATAGATGATATGGTGATCGGGGGCGATTTAAATTGTACACAGTGTCCCAAGGACCTAATTCCTCAGCATTCATAATGCACGCCACCTAGCGCCCTCATTCGCGAGCTCGGCATGGTAGACACCTGAGACATCATCTATGCTGATAGACAGGGTTTCACGCACTTTACGGAAATTTGTCTAGCACAATTGATAGGATATATACCTCCCGCTCTCTCAGGGATGCGGTGACGGCAGCCGAGTTGTGGCGAGCAGCATTTACTGACCACACTGCTGACGTCAGTACCATCACGCTTCGACGCCTTCAAATGTGGCACAGGCGCAGCCCTTGGCAATTTAACACCACTCAGCTGGCCTCACCAGAATGTCAAGCAGCAGTGGGTGACACGTGGGAACTGTGCCTACGACGACGAGGAACATACCGGTATACCTCTGCTTTACAGTGGTGGCTGAATTGTACCAAGCCGAGCCTTCGACAGACTTTGAAGACTTTTAGTAGAGAAGCTGCGGTATGGAGGCGCATCCCTACAGAGTTCTACCACGCATTTCTCAGGTAGTGTTCCGTTAAGCCCCCAACACCTGACCGCCTGGTGACTGTCAATCGTGCAAAAGCGAAGATTTCTACGTTGACGCGTCAACACCTGAAAGGGACCATCATTCGTACACATCAAACTGTCGGAATCGCCAGCGAACGGCCCTCCAAGTACCACATAGCCATGGAAAGCAATCGCAGACACAGGACATTGATCCGTGAGCGTAAATGGTTGCGAAAGCATACTTGACCTTTTAGCAACAAATAATCCTGGACGAATAGTGAGTATTGTGACGAATACAGGGATTAGCGACCACAAGGCAGTTGCTGCTAGGCTGTAGACCGTAACATACACAACCATCAAAAAGAAACGCAAAGTACATCGATTTAAAAAAGCAGTTAAAAATGCTCTTAACGCCTTTTTAAGAGACAGTCTTCACTCCTTTCGATCTGATCATGTAAGTGTAGAAAAGTTGTGGAATGTTTTCAAAGCCATAGTATCGAAAGCAGTTGAGAGATATATACCACATAAATTAATAAATGATGGTACTGATCCCCCATGGTAAACATAACGGGTCAGATCATTGTTGCACAAGTAACGAAAAAAGCATGCCAAATTTAAATGAACGCAAAATCCCCAAGACTGGAAAAAGTTTTACAGAAGTTCGAAATATAGTGCGTACTTCAATGCGCGATGCTTTTAATAATTTCCAGAACGAAATTCTGTCTCGAAATCTGGCAGAAAACACAAAGAGATTCTGGTCATACATAAAGCACACCAGTGGCAAGACGCATTCAATACCTTCACTGTGCGATAGCAACGGTGAAGTCACTGATGACAGTGCCACTAAACCAGAGTTATTAAACACAGTTTTCTGAAACTCCTTCACCAAAGAAGCCAAAGTAAATATTCCTGAATACCAATCAAGAAAAACTGCGAGGATGAGAAACATAGAAGTATATATCCTTGGAGTAAAAAAGCAGCTTAAATCACTTAATAAAGGCAAGGCCTCCGGTCCAGATTGTATACCAGTCAGGTTCCTCTCAGAGTATGTTGATAAAATAGCTCCATATTTAGCAATTATATACAACCACTCGCTCACAGAAGGATCTGTACCTAAAGACTGGAAAATTACTCAATTCACACCAATACCCAAAAAGGGAAGTAGGAGTAATCTGCTGAATTACAGGCCTATATCACTAACGAGAACACGGACATCGTTGTTTTGAAAAAAGATCTGCCGTAAGCGGAGCTTTCTCACAAACTTACCAGCAGCGTTAAATCTTCAATGTTAGGAAGAAAAATCTGTGTGAAATACAATTGCAAAACGATAGACTGTCTCATACCAGACAAGAGTATACGCAGGGAGCCTTACAAAGTCCTTTTTACACAGATTATAAATCTGGAGACTGTTTATTGATTCATCCAAAACTAGTTTAAAGGCTGTTTCATTACAAAGTGGTGACATGTATTCATCTATACCTGTTGGACATTCTGTACATATGAAAGAAAGCTATGAAAACCTAGAAATAGTGCTAAATAAAATAGGCTAATCAGCTCATGGTTGGATGATATGTGGCGATCTAGAAGTAACATGTATGCTCCTTGGTCCGCCAGGTGGCTTTACCAAATTTCCATTTTTCTTGTGTGAATGGGAAGTAGGGCTAGGGATCATCACAGGTGCAGACCTTTCAGGGAGTATTTAAAACCTGGTGAGAAGAACATTCTAAACAAAAACCGTGTATATCCAAAAAACGTACTCTACCACCTCTACATATAAAGTTAGTTCAAATTGAACAGTTAGTAAAGGCTTTGCCTAAAGATGGACCATGTTTTAAGTATCACTGCCAAAAGTTTCCACACCTTTCAGAAGCTAAACTAAAAGAATCCGTAATGAAATTTTCACTCTGCAGCGGAGTGTGCGCTGATATGAAACTTCCTTGCAGATAAAAACTGTGTGACGGACCGAGACTCGAATTCGGGACCTTTGCCTTTCGCGGGCAAGTGCTCTACCAACTGAGCTACCCAAGCACAACAAGTTATGATATGCATTTGTTGAAGATCTGATAAAATGTCCCAAAAAGGAGAAAACAGCCTTTATATTTGCTGTTCCTATGATATGGAGGGAGCCAAGAAATCATTCCGATGATTGCTACTTTTGCAGTGTTGATATTACTGGTCATAATTCGAAAAACAAGAAGGTAATAAGCTACTCTAACCTTCTGTCCACCATCCGACCAGTAAGGCATGGTGTAGATTTGCCTGTTCCTGAGCCACCAGATGATTTAAATTCTATTCCAACACAAGTATTTTTGATGTACAGTGTGATTTAGATGAACCAGATGATGATGAATTCCATTGTAATAGAGGAAGTCTAGAGCCGAGTTCGAGTCTCGGTCCGGCACACAGTTTTAATCTGCAAGGAAATTTTTAAAAGAATCCGTCTTTGTCGGACCTGACATTAGAAAATTGATGTTTGATGTTAACTTTGAATCCACAATGACCTTAAATGAGAAAGAAACATGGGTATCATTTAAGCAAGTGGTTACAAAGTTCTTGGGACATGAAAAAGATCGAGAATATATTTCTATTACAGCTACAATGTTAAAGAAGTTTAAAACTTTCGGATGTTTAATGAGCTTGAAAGTTGACTTTTTGAACAGTCACCTTGATTACTTCCCAGACAATATGGGGGATGTTAGTGAGGAGCGAGGAAAACGTTTTCGCCAGGACGTTAAAGTGATGGAAAAACGCTACCAAGGCCGCTGGAACACCAACATGCCGGGGAGCTATTGTTGGTCACTTCACTGAGAAGTTCGGCAAGCGACTCATCGTTGAAAAAGCTACACAAGAAGCTTCAAACAAAAAAGAGAAACAAAATATAAATCCTAGCTGACAAATCAAACCTCTATTAACACACATCATTTTTAAGTAGCTTACTGTAAATACAAACCGTGCTTATGTTGTAACAAAGCGTTTCATTAATTTCCCCGTTTACCGTACAGCATAGGATTTTTATACTATTTAGTAAAAAGTATATTGCTCGAAAACTATGGGTGCTAAGGAAAAACTAAGGCTAGATTTGGATTCAGCTTATAAAAATCTATAAAGAAGCTATCAAAGTAAAGAAAATTTGGAAAAAAAAAATTTCGTTGTCCTGTGTTATCGGAGCCTCTTGCAACACATCTGTGCTGGACTTGTGGATCATCGTCTTCTTGCTTTGGACCTTCAACAGACCGAATTTTTAAATCTCTATCGGGCATCAAGAATTCCGCATGCAGCGCGAACACTATCGATGGCGAAACGCATAGCTCGGAGCATCATGGCGGCATGCGGTTCCTTTGTCGGAGCTGGAATGATATTCAGGGTTCAAGGTTCTAAAGAACAGGCCAGTGACAGGCCAGTGACATCTATTGCACGCTACTTCGCCGCCGGTCGCTTAATGTCGTTAAACCGACATGTCCTACCGTGCACTGGAACGTAGTATGGCGGACGTCAACGCCTTTACGTGTGAACTGCAACGTCCAGGATGCAGACGAACGCCGGCTGCATTGTTTGTCGGCCGCTGTAGCCGAGAGGTTCTAGGCGCTTGATTCCGGACCGCGCAGCTGCTACGGTCGCAGGTTCGAATCCTGCCTCGGGCATGGATGTGTGTGATGTCCTTAGGTTGGTTAGGTTTAAGTAGTTCTAAGTCTAGGGGACTGATGACCTCAGATGTTAAGTCCCGTAGTGCTTAGAGGCATTTGAACCACTTTATCTGCAGCGTTTCTCTACCCAGATGCTGTTCATTACCCGAGGACGAAATACAGCGCTGCCACATGGATCAGAGGTCATTTATTTGGAGGTGGTGTTACAGAACTCATGGATTTTTGGAACTATTTAAACGGTCGTCATTGTGCTATTGAAAAGGAACGTGAGTACAGTCAATATGTTTTGAACTTCTTGAGGAGCATCTTCCACCATCCGCCCCGTAGCTGGGTCATTCACTGCAGGAGATAAATTTGATACATTCACACAAGGAGTTGAATAGATAACGGTACATGTACAGCATTACAAGAAGACAAGCTATGAAAATGGGGCGACGGCGTCTGTGGAGATCGACGCCCCATGTACGTGTTCCACAATCTTTTTTTCTTTTTTTTTCAGAGACAAGTCATGGAAAAATCGAATTTATTTTTTGTTAATATATAAGTAAATATTCTTCCCTGGCCATTTGCCCCTTTCATATGTTCCTGTTTGGCGACGGAGACATCATGTCCAGGCCTCGTACAGTGACCCCTGTTCACTTTACCACCGAGACTATTCCCTCAATTAAAAAAAAAAAATAGCTGCTGACAGGAGAACCAATGAAGCCTCCGGAAATGACAACTCTGTCCAATACTTACGCAACGTCGGCGCGTTCCCAACCGACGGACCAACTGCCCGTGGACACCGTTGTAGAACTTCGTCCCCAAGCTAACATTCCGTCATTGGCTGAGAGATCTACGGAAGTTCCTGAGAGGAAAGAGCAACAAGTCGCTGTACGTGAAGTAACTGAATCCATAGCGCTATGTCAGACTGTGTCACCTGAACAAAATTCCTCCAGCAACGAGATGCTGGCAAGAGCAGTGACTGACGAATGCTTGTCTATACAACCACAACACGAAACCTTGGATTCCTATGAGCGTCAAAAAAACTGCTAAATTCCCACGGAAGAATGTAAAACGAAGGCTAGCCCACAAGCATGACGAGGAAGCGGCAGCATCGCTGCGGGGAAAGGTGCAGCAAATAGTGAAAAAACTCACTGCGTCATCATTAGAACCCTCAAAGCAACAGATGGAAACATCTGCACTACTGCAGGATGGGGATAGTGCAGTGATACTAGCTGAGCACTATCACGAAGCTACCAGACAGACGTCGATAGACTACGGTGACAGTGTTGGACACCAGTTACAGAAACATCAACAACGTCACCCTCTTATGTCAAAGGACTCCAGCAACACTGACTGCGGATGCTAATGCGAAGAAGATTCCAGCGGCTTCCAGACTTACTCAACAGCGTTCGAGGACAACAGAAACAGAAGAAGATGATGAGATTATGGATACACACCAGGAAGACAAAGTAGAGGACTCTCAATTCTTTTAAAACGAAAATAAATGACTGATCCTGAACGATGTAAAAATGGTCCCTTAAATATAAATGTGATACGAAGTTTCTCAATCTTAACAACATCAAAGATCTATTATATGCCGCCGACATTGACATCCCCTTGCTTCAAGAGGTGGCAGAAATTTATTTACATGGAATATGGTGCATTCTGGTAACAAGATGAAAGCAGTGATGTACACCGTCATTGGATCGCATCGGACGAGAGCCAGAAAGGACAGATCCATATCGCAAACACTAGCCCACTACAACGATATAATATCTGTTGCAGACGCCTGCAGAATCACATCTGCTGTGTAAGCTTTCGAAAAGGCGTTCGACTGGGTGAACTACGCGTAGCTTTTTATGGTAATGAAGACACGGGGTTTTCCTCCGCAGTTCATCGGCATCATACAGAATTTGTTACGGAATAGTACGTCGGAAATCATCATTAACGGTCAGCCACGTAGCGCAATTCCGATAAACAGTTCTGTTAGGCAGGGACGCCCTATGTCGATGGCGCTGTTTGCCATCTGCTGGTCACCTTGAAGGGACACTTATAGGGACTGCGAGTAAACAGACAAAAGATGGTGTGCAGAGGTTACGCTGAAGATGTTGCCTTCCTGGCCATTAATGTCATTGAGGTAGAGAGGGCTCTTCAGGTCATAACGAAATATGAACGAACATCCGGTGCACGACTGAACTGGATGAAATACGGGATCATGAACATTTGCAAAGGAATAGGCGCAGTACGTCGTGGTCAATTAAAAGAGATCGCTAGGATGAAATGTCTGGGTGTTGATTTTCGAAGCACAATCTACCACACCGTCGCCTCCAGTTATAAGCAGTTGCTCATCAAAGTTCGCGCTTGTGAGAAGTTACATAGTTTCAGGATATTAGAGGAGCTTCAACAAGTTGTACTAACCAGTATCTATATCGCTGCAAAAATAAATTATGTGGCCCAAGTACTGTCCATACGTAAAGATTTAGCCAAAAGTATGCTGTCAGCTCTTGGACACTTTATATGTCGTGGCCATATTTTTAAAGTAAGATATGAGACCTTGACTCTACCGACACGAGATGGAGGACTGAAGGTCACCGATATGCAGAAAAGGGCGCAAACTCTTTATTTATGCGAAACCTACGAGATGTAGAAAACGGCACCGACTAGTCTGACCACCCATCTGCAGAACTGAATTCTACCAGCTGATCTTCAGCCGCTTGTTGTTGTACACCTCGTACCTATGGCGCTCTAGCGCTTCTGGCAATTTCTCTTAGAGTAAAGTTATATACAAACGACAGTCCCTTAAAAGAATATAACGAAAGTTAAGAAAATCTACAAGACCATTATCGCAACTAAATCAAGGAATGTAATACAACACAAATTTCCAAACAACAGTTGGCATATGACGTGGGTAAACACCGACAGTCCTTACTTAAGTTCACAGGTGAAAGCGCCGTGTGGTGAAAGCGCCGTGGTACGCTGCCGTATACAGAAAAATCCCGAAGCCGTCTAGGCTTCATGCAATTCATTTAACAGACTCGCCAGTGTGTACAACGTGTAACCTAATTGACAGCGAAGAACACATATTCGTCCTTAGTACCACGAAAAATATATAAGATTACACAACGCAAAAATTGTCAAACATCAGGAGAACTTAAACGTCTGCAATAACGCCAGCCGAATTTCTCAACCCTGATGCAACCCTATTTTCCAAGACAAAGCGAAATGCTGTTAACTGGTTAATAGGTCTCACAGTGTACTATATTTTTAGTATTGAAGTTAAGAACGAGGAGGATTTTGTTACATATCTGGCCATGCAGCACAACATGGCAGAAACGCAGAAAAAACTAGAAGCAAACTTTTGCAAACTTTCTGAGCATGACAACTGTGTGCCCGACCGAGACTCGAACTCGAACACAGTTTTAACCTGCCAGGAAGTTTCATATCAGCGCACACTCCTCTGCAGAGTGAAAAATCTCATTCTGGAAACATCCCCCAGGCTGTGGCTAAGCCATGTATCCGCTGTAAAGTTTGGAAGGTAGGAGACGAGAAACTGGCAGAAGTAAAGCTGTGAGTACGGGGCGTGAGTCGTGCTTCGGTAGCTCAGATGGTAGAGCACTTGCCCGCGAAAGGCAAAGGTCCCTAGTTCGAGTCTCGGTCGGACACACAGTTTTAATCTGCCAGGAAGTATCGAAATTATGATCAAGGTTTCATAAACCTGTACTTTGGAACTTGTCTGCTGTTATTCCCAGTCCACTGAATTTCTATTATACAGAATGCCTTGCACAGTTTATAATAACAAAAGATTGATAAACAGCCGGCAGCTCGTGGTCTTGCGGTAGCGTTCTCGCTTCCCGCCTACGGGGTGCCGGGTTAGATTCCCGGCGGGGTCAGGGATTTTCTGTGCCTCGAGATGACTGGATGTTGTGTGTCTTTCATCATCATTGACTCGCAAGTCGCCGAAGTGGCGTCAGCTAAAAAGGACCTCCAGTTCCGGAGGCCGAACACTCCGCAGGGTGTCTCCTGGCCAACAATGCCGTACGATCATTTCATTTATTAATAAATCATTAACTCTCAGTGTTGAAAGTCTTAACAGTAAGCTAGCTTAAAGTTAATGAATTGAACAACACAACGCTTCCGTTTCGGAGAAAG
The DNA here is from genome assembly GCF_021461395.2 of Schistocerca americana. NCBI lineage: Eukaryota > Metazoa > Arthropoda > Insecta > Orthoptera > Acrididae > Schistocerca > Schistocerca americana. The sequence continues at coordinate 40,554,270 of NC_060120.1, forward strand.
ATGATTGTTACTTAATGGCAAACGTAGTTTAGATTAAATTAGATTTTCTTTCATTCCAATTGATCCGTAGTGTGGAGGTCCTCCAGGATGAAGAACATGTCAGAAAAACAAAATTACATGACAAATATTTAAAACTCAAACAAATAAGCTAATGTACCATTCCACAGGGCCCAAGTGGAATGATCGTCATTTTTTAATGAACACTATATGAAAGAATCATTTTACAAATATTAATGCACTGAATTTAAAAAACTAAAAAAATGTTTTATTTATTTATTTATAAGGTAATAAAAGTGTAATACAACTACTGTAATACTTATTTACAGTGAACACATTACTGCACTGAAATGGTGCAGAAGTTAGATTGAACTTACGCAAGTCGTCGCCTTGTACCTATGTAGTAGGTATATTGTGTAAAAGCTTCCAAGTAATAAGTATGATAGCTTTTGTGAATGTGTGCGCATAGAAATAGACTGTGAAACTACAAACGTGATACGTATATAAGTCGGATTTATTTTGTTTAATACAGAGTTGTGGGTTAAGGTTTTGAATTTTACTGACTAGTGTTTCCAGTAAAATGTTTCCAACTTAGTGATTAAATTTGCAACAAAAATACTGTTTATGTATTTAGGATAGGGTATTCTGACATTACCAAGGCAAATTAAGGAGTACGTTCCGAAAAATTTAAGTAATTTATCTAATTTGATAGTCGTTTCAGTTGTATCACGCTGTAATGTCTCTTGCAGCGGTCTCTCCGCGATATTTTCAGAAATTTTATAAATTATATAACTCAGTACATATCTCGAAATATCTGTTCTTATCTTACCGATTATAAATGCAAAGTAGTTTCAAGCCCAATTATTCCTTGGAGCGTCCATTTACTCCATGGAATAGATTCTCTGCTATCTATGTTTTCTCTTATGAAAAGAATAGAGGACTTCTTACCGATTAGTCGTGAAACAAGGATGTATATGTATGTATTGTTGGGCTAGTCGCCAACTTGATGAGATCGTGTATGAGAAGGAATTTAATAAATGAACTAAACTAAAGTAAGTGTGTTCGCGTATTATTTAACTGTTTATTATTAACAGTGTCTGCTTACTACGCTGTGTTGCACGGGATCAGTGGGGAACATCTGATTTACACTGGACGAACCTGCCGTTTTGTATGCTCAAGGTATCCAGTTACTTCAAATATATAGGCTAACACGGTCTTACCAGCAGATCTCCGGTCTTCCCCACGTGATCACCGAAAGTTAATAATTATTACAAATGTTTCCAGGAGATCGACTGACAATTTTCGTCGCACCGAGACTTCGAAATTGCTTCACTGCCTTATGGAATTTAAGTTAAGCTCAATTTAATCAGGATAGAACAGTATTGAACTGTGTGAATGTGATAAGCCTGCTTTGTCAATGAAAATTCCCTTAATATACGCATGTTTTTACTATCCTGATCAGTGAAGCTAAATCAGGCCGGTGTGAGAGAGGTTTTTAAATTTTAGATCCCACACAAAAAGATATTAAATTTGGCTTCACTGTGACAGGACTCATTTTTGAGCATTACTTAAACATTGTGTGAATTTTATGTTGCATGTGCACGAGACAAAAGAAGACGAGGCCTGTTCCAGAAGTCACAATTTCGCCACAACCCACGAGAACGTCGTTCAGGCCAGACAATATACAATTAAATTTTTGTAGATAGAAATTTATAATAACTATCTAAATGTCTATCGGTTTGAATCAGATTGACTGGGTTGAGCTTTAGATACGAAGTGTTTATTAGAAGTGAGTATTATCCAAAGTTTAGGTCAGTGACATTGACTGGGTTGAGCTTTAGATACGAAGTGTTTATTAGAAGTGAGTATTATCCAAAGTTTAGGTCAGTAACATTGTTTACTGAGATGCGAGTGACTTTATATGTTTGTTGTTCTGTATATTAATGGTTCTTACTAGGGCGGCTTATAAAATGGCAATGCAACAACAGAGCGAATCACAACTCTGAGGTTAGTGAAAAATTAGACGCTAGCTTAACTGTAGTAGTGCCTAGCGGCAGCATTAGTCAGGCCCCACAACAAAGCTTAAGTGTTTCGATGTCATCTGAGCAGGACGAAATAAACCCATTGACTGTAATCATGTAGCAGTTAACACTGTTAGCCAAAAATGTAACAGACTTAACTAAAGCGCAAATAGAGACTAAAAGGGAATTAACTAAAGCGCAAATAGAGATTAAAAGGGAAATAAATGAACAATTAGCAGCCAATCAAGTGAAACTCCAGGAGCAATTAGAAGCTAATCAAGCGGAATTAAATAATAAATTAGTAGAGGGTTTTCAGAAACTTGATGATAAATTAAATAAAACTGCGGAAGAATTGAAAATTCAGAATGAAAAGACAGAATTAAAATTAGCTGCTCAAATTGAGCAAGTCACTCAGCAGTGTAATGAAAATGCGAAGAAGTTACGCCTAGAGCTAACTGAGTATGTTGCTACTAAGCTTGATACTATTAAAGAGCAGGTCGAGTCAATCCCACAGATAGTTCAAGCACAAGAACAGAGGCAATGTTCTATCGCGGTAATTCCGGTATTAGTTGAAGTTCAAGATGAGTTAAAGCAACAAGTAAACGAGATGTCAGCAGATATGCAAGATTTGAGACAATCACAAGACAAGATCCCGAAGGACATCCAAAATTTGGATAAATCCATAAATAACATAAAGGAGAGACAAGACGAGGTTGATCATAAGGTAAACATTCTCGCGGGAAAATTCTCGCAGTTAAGTTTAGAAAGGAAAAGCATTTCTTCAGACAATATTGAACATACGGTCAGCATGCAAATAACCGTATGGCAAACGCCACACCTTCACCTGCCCATGTTAGGCAATACTTTCCTGCCTGACTCATGCAGAACTATCACCGTCAGAGGGTGGTACGGGACCACAAGTCCCACCGCCACACCTCCAAAGTGAATTGCAGTGACGCAGTCACTGCCCTGTGGAAATTTACTGCCTCACCAACACAGTTAGACCGCAATAGACCGGTGATGCTGTATTTTAACATATCACCCCGGACTACAAGTCCATTAAAAAAAAAAAACATACGGTCAGAGCAGCTACACATTTTATGACCGAGAGTTCTGAAGAAATTTTATTTAATAAAGGTTTTCGAGAAGCCAAAGAACAACTAGGCGAAGAACTTAAAATAAGCAGCTACACGTTCTATGACCGAGAGTTCTGAAGAAATTTTATTTAATAAAGGTTTTCGAGAAGCCAAAGAACAACTAGGCGAAGAACTTAAAATGAAGGTTTTCGAGAAGCCAAAGAACAACTAGGCGAAGAACTTGAACAATGGAAAGAAAACATTGAGAGATCTTTAAATCTATCTCGAGAAGATTTGTGTTCCGACAATATTGAACATACGGTCAGAGCAGCTATACATTCTATGACCGTGAGTTCTGAAGAAAATTTATTTAATAAAGGTTTTCGAGAAGCCAAAGAACAACTAGGCGAAGAACTTAAACAATGGAAAGAAAACATTGAGTGATCTTTAAATCTATCTCGAGAAGATTTGTGTTCCACGCAAGGAAATGAACCCATGACAAGATCTATCAATGAAGCTACATTATTTACCCGATCAAGTACAGACAGGGACATTAATGCACACGTTCGGTTTTGCAATCAACATCAATCACAACACTATGAGGGTAGTCATAATGCCTGTAATTGTAAAAGCAATACTAAGGAGAAAATGCTGAAACAACGACAATTCCAGATCTACAAGCCAGACAAGAAAAATGTTCATCCCGTAGTGTTTATAAGAAGTTTTAGGGGAGTATTGCCAAAAATTTGGAGTGAGTGGCAAAAGGTTAGTTTCATGACCGGTTATATTCAGGGGTCAGGAGCTATATGATATCAACTTGGGACACATATGAAGATTTTGAACGAGCATTTTTATCCAAATACTGGTCCGAAGGAGTACAAGAACGTTTAAGGCAGGAGGTCGGAACCTTTTTCTTTTTCACGTGGGTCTTTAAAGAAATACTTTGAGGAATATATAAACAAATCGCGGTATGGGGATAAGCCTATGCCTCTACAAGACGTGATTGGCATATTAAAATATCGACTTCCGGCCAGCATCAGAAATAGAATGCTGTATATTAATGAGCATGACCTTGACTCTTTCATGACTACGCTTGACACTATAGATATGATCGAGGAAGATGAACATCGGCCAAGACAACCGGTTATGCAGAGGAGAGCGATTGAGGCGCCAAATGCAAACCGGAAAGGAAACGGATTTAATAATTATTGTACTAGGAATAGTCAGAGATTCAACGGAAACAATTGCAACGGAAATGGAAATTTCAATAACAGTGCTGCGAGGGGCAGATTCAGAGACAATCGAACAGGTCGCAGATACAACCCAATGTTTGGAAATGCAAGAGATTATCAGAACCAGCAGTTTTCAAATAATAATAATGCGTACAGAGATTCTGACACTCGATTTGAAGCAAATAACACAACCAGACATCAACAACAACCAGTCATAACAGAAGTAGTAGATGATTCAAGAGGAAATAATAATCGACATTTAAACTGAAGAGGGCCACTTTATGCTCCGTAAAGTCGGCCGGGGAATACAAAAGGGGAAAACCTGTTTTAAACGAAATTAATTCCGTGGCCGTGTTGAGCTATAATGAAGGCGAATTAATGACAGATGAATTGACAAGAGACTTAGAGGCCTGTGTAGTCGAAGATAAAAGGGTCCTGTGTCTAAGATCATCACAGAAGTGGGAGGAATTTTAACCAATGTTGTATTGGACACAGCTTCATCTACAGACATAGTATCCGGAAATTTGTTTCGCAGAATTAGTAAAATTAAGAAAATCCTTGTCCTACCAGTACAAAATTGCCGAGTTATAGGTGCAGTGGGAGCAAAATCCCGGAACGTCAAGATACAAACGCTTATAGAGATAAAATTGGGAAATGTAGCTAAACACTGCACATTCCTTGTAGTGGAAAAGTTGTTAGTAGATTGTATTCTTGGCATTGGAACTTTGCAAGCCTGCAATTGCAAGTTGGGCTTGGTAGAAGGAAAGGTGCATTTTAAAATCGAAGATCAATTTGTTACACTGATCTTACTGAGAAAGGAGGCAGTGTATGAGCGATATTTCCGTGGTGCTGCTGTGCAGTTGATTTGTGCTGAAAATAATAATATGTACAGACTGCCGATCAAGTCAATTCAGGAAGAGGATTTCAGACAAACAGTCGAACAGAAGATTGCTGAGTCAGATTGCCTAACGGATAGTCAGAGGGAACAATTATTCAATATATTAACAGAATATGAGTCAGTTTTCGATGAAAAGCCCGGAATTATTAGTGGATATGTTTGTACATTACAGATTAAGCCCCATAAGACATTTTGCCGCACACACTGTCCCATTCCCTGGCGATTAAAACAACCCGTTCAGGAAGAGATACAAAAAATGTTAAACTGGAATCTAATTGAACCGTCGAACAGCCCATATTGTTCTCCGTTGCTTGTTGTACCAAAGCCAGGAGGAAAAGTTCGATTGGTATTAGATGCATGGGAAATTAACAAAATTATAGTACCTGTGCGCACACATCCGGAGAACATCGATGAGTTAATACAGAAATTTCAAGATGCATCCTATTTAACCAGTATTGATTTGAGAAGTTCGTTCTGGCAAGTCCAGTTAGACAAGGACTCAAGAAAATATGCTGCTTTTATATATGGAAGGAGAAGCAATCAGTTCAAGGTCGTTCCGTTTGGTCTCAATATCAGCTCTGGAGTTTTTATTTCTGCGTTCGACTATGCCCTAGGACCAGAACTACGTAGTCGAATAACAATTTTTGTGGTCGATCTATTAATTGCCTCTAAAACTTGGGAGGAACATGTACAACTTATTAGGAGGATTTTTGCTGTGTTCAAACAAACTGGTATAACTGCAAATCTAAAAAATCCCAATTTTCTCTACAGAGAATTAAATGCAAAAGGCATTCTTCCAACATAAGCAAAGATTAGTGCGATAAAAAATTTTCCAGCTCCAAGAAACAGAAGACAACTGAAAGGCTTTATAGGCTTAGCTTCATTTTTTCGTCGATTTATTAAAACTCATGCAATGAACTCTGAAGCACTAAACCGGCTCCTGAGGAAAGATGTACCATGGCAATGGTCTAATGATTGTGAAAAGGCTTTTTGTGAAATTAAGGATCAACTGATAAATGCTCCGTTATTATACCACCCTGATATGAATGTCGGATTCTGTTTAGCCACTGATTCATCAGATGTCGGATTAGGATCTTGTTTATCTCAAATTAGGTACATCGATGGTGTAAAAACCTTTTGTCCAATTGCATTTGATAGCAGAGTTTTATACACCTGTGAAAGAGCATATACCACTACGGAATTAGAAGCTTTAGCAGTTATTTGGTCTTTGAAAAGGTTTAATTATTATGTATATGGCTCAAGGATAGCCGTTTATTGTTCTCACCAATCACTAGCATTTTTACAAACTTGTAAGTTGCTGCATCCTCGCTTGTCAAGGTGGACGCTGGCGCTGCAAGAATATCAGTTTCAAATTATTCATGTAGCCGGAAAAGAAAATATTATAGCTGACGCGTTGTCAAGATCTCCAGAAGGAATAACACCTGAACTAGATGTAAATAACAAGGCAGAATTTCCAGTGCTTCTTCTTCAAGAAAATAATTACAAGTTATATTATATTCATTTATGTAAGACAATGGCTCAGCTTCAGAAGAAGGATCGACAATGGAATGCTATAATACGACAATTCAATCAACAAAATCCTATGGTCAATTTGGAATAGTACCGGCTTGTGAATAATATTTTATTTTTTAAATCTGGGAAGGCTGAGAATCCAAAGTGGTGTGTCTGCATACCCGAAGAATATAAGGAACGATTAATTTGGTTTACACATTTGACCTGGGGTCATGTTGGTGTTGTAAAGTGTGCTAATAAGATTAGATGTTATTGTTACTTCCCAACTATAAGGCGAAAAGTGCACAAAGTCATACAGAAATGTGTTCTCTGTCAAAAGGCAAAGCCGGACAACAAGGGAAATAAAATTGCGCTTCACTCAATAATACCTGAAGCACCAAGATCACTTATATCATGTGATATTTGTGGACCACTTCCTAGAGCCAGAGGTGGTGTTAAGTACGTTATTGGATTCTGTGATGTGTTTACAAAATATGTTAAACTATATCCTATAAAATCAGCAACTGCAAGAGCTGCCCCAGTAAAGTTTGTAAATGACTACATTCCTCATGCAGGGATTCCAAAATCTATAATCTCCGACAATGCGAAGATATTTACTGGATATTTATGGAGAAAATTAGTATCACAACTAGGAATAAAACAGATATTTACATCTTGCTATCATCCACAAGGGAATTTAATTGAACGGGTTTTTCGAGAACTAAACAGATTCATGAAAACGTACTGTCATGATAAACAAACTACCTGGATAAACTATTTGACCGAGTTTGAGCAGATTTATAATAATTTACCACATAGTTCTACAAACTTTACCCAGAATGAACTGATGTTCAGAGATAACGAAAGAAACTTTTGGGTAGATAACTTGCCTAAACTCGAGGACACAAAAAAGTCATGGGAAGAAATAATTCGCAATGCTCTCATTAATATTACGGAGAAAGCAAGACAGCGAATGGAAATCCATGACAGAAACATCAAACTGATTCAGACTTTCAATATCGGACAAAAAATTCTTTTAAGAAGACACATCAAGTCATCAAGGTTGAAGAAGACCATCAGAAAATGGAATCTAATTTATACAGGTCATATATAATAGTTGATATACCGAATCCTGGTGCGTATTTATTAGCATATCCGGATTCTGGAAGAATAAAAGGATTATTTCCCCAAGTAGACCTAAAGAGGTACTTTTAAGGAAAATGTTTCAAATTAAATGAAAAGTCTGTATGAAGTATTTGGGTGTTAAAAATGAAGTGCGAAGGACAGTATGCCTCAGCTACTGTGATAGGTTAAATGACAGCATGCCAAGCATCTGTGATAGTTCAATGAACAGTAAGCGATTGCTTCTGTGATAGTATAGGAATATTTAGAAAAGTAAGTGGAACTGTAGCTATTGCTGCTGTGAAGACTTACGTTTATCTGTCTACACGATGATCACCAAAGAAGCTTGTACGTGTGAAGTAATATACATTCAGGGAGTGTTAATCTCCAGTGAGAATAAGTTTACTGAAACTATATGGTCGAATACGGCGCTTGCGTGTGAAGTTAGTGTTTGTAAACTGACAGTTCACAGGAGAACAAATGAACCGCGTTAGGAAATTAGAATCGATTGCTACTGTCCACAGATATAAAGACTCGCTGTTTTTTTTTTTTTTTTTTGTTTTGCGCGAGCTAAATTCTATTCAAGAGAATTTAATTAACCAGCTTAGTATGTGTTTATAAAATTAGAGTTAATAAGAAAGTTCTTCATTGAATTTGTAATAATGTGTCATTTTCCAGTTGGATTTGTTTATTGTTATATTGCATTCATATATGTTCATGAGAAAATGCGGCATTTGGAGTATAAAAGAGAAAAAATTTTATCGTCAATAACAAAGATTAATTTCAGCTGGAGAAATCATGCAGCAAGACTTAATTAAACGTTCTCTTTCAGCAAAATTTCATTTTAATCATGTATGAGTAAGATACAATTTTTTTTGGAAATTGTCTCAAATAATAAAGTTTTTAATATTCTGACATGCTATCCACATTCGTACTTGAAACCAAATTAGGAAATATTCAGATCTACTTCCACCTGGAAAAGCCAACGAAAAAACAAATTAAATAAATAAATAATTAAATCCAGGATTAGAACCTTTCGGCTTACTCAAGAAGATGGATGAAATTATCCATGTTTTCAAAAATTGTTTTCCGATCTGGAGTTGTGATATTGTGCAACTACAGTATCGATTAAGGCACCTAGGTGCGGAAAGTATAAGACGAATGGATTTTCCCATTCCTCAGATGGAAGATTGGAGTTGTGATATTGTGCAACTACAGTATCGATTAAGGCACCTAGGTGTGGAAAGTATAAGACGAATGGATTTTCCCATTCCTCAGATGGAAGATTGGATGGATCAGGTCCATATTTGAGTTCAAAATGAATCTGGAAAAATTCGAGTAACCCTTCTCTTCCAGGAATCTTTAGTAGTTGACCATTCCTTAGACGAATTTCGATTGTTTCATGCCACAATCCTGAGTACCAGTTTCTGAGGTTCCTTCTGGTCTCTCAAATCCGTTACGTCTCCTGTCCGGTACGCCAATGCGACGCCTGTCCTCCGTGCCGTGTCCCATGTTCCTGTTCGATCAGTTTCACCGCAGTTCAGCAAGACATCGATGAAGAAAATTTTTCAGAAGATTTTTAAAAAAATTTGCATGTGTAAAGATTTTTTTTTTTTTGGCTATGAGGCAGATTTTATCTTTCCTATGAATTCTAGATAACTCTCAAATTTCTAAATTATTCTGTCTTTCCTATCATCTGTGATACCTAGTTGGGGTCTAAGCCTCCAGGTTTTCCGGGGTTTCCCTGTGAAGGCCAGTTCCTGAATAGGTAGACCTGATTAACAACTATATAAGTCCATCTTCCCTGGCTGTGTACGTGGGATGCGGGTATGCCCCAGTACACGTGAAAGCAACAACTAGGTATCTAGTAACGAAGATAAAAAATCTCTTTCAGTTCTTGTAATTAAAAAAAATCTTACTAACTTCTTAAAATTTATAGGACCGTATGTTCCACAAATTCTAACTAGTTAGGTAAGCCAATAGTTAGCTCGCAAAGTGGATACATATCAACTTTGCGCGCTGCGAGGGGCGATGTAATGTCTCTTGCAGCGGTCTCTCCGCGATATTTTCAGAAATTTTATAAATTATATAACTCAGTACATATCTCGAAATATCTGTTCTTATCTTACCGATTATAAATGCAAAGTAGTTTCAAGCCCAATTACTCCTTGGAGCGTCCATTTACTCCATGGAATAGTTTCTCTGTTATCTATGTTTTCTCTTATGAAAAGAATAGAGGACTTCTCGCCGATTAGTCATGAGAGAAGGATGTATATGTATGTATTGTTGGGCTAGTCGCCATCTTGATGAGATTGTGTATGAGAAGGAATTTAATACATGAACTAAACTAAAGTAAGTGTGTTCGCGTATTATTTAACTGTTTATTATTAACAGTGTCTGCTTACTACGCTGTGTTGCACTGGATCAGTGGGGAACGTCTGATTTACACTGGACGAACCTGCCGTTTTGTATGCTCAAGATATCCAGTTACTTCAAATAAATAGGCTAACACGGTCTTACCAGCAGATCTCCGGTTTTCCCCACGTGATCACCGAAAGTTAATAATTATTACAATGTTTCCAGGAGATCGACTGACAATTTTCGCCGCACCGAGACTTCGAAATTGCTTCACTGCCTTATGGAGTTTAAGTTAAGCTCAATTTGATCAGGATAGAACAGTATTGAACTGTGTGAATGTGATAAGCCTGCTTTGTCAATGAAAATTCCCTTAATATACGCATGTTTTTACTATCCTGATCAGTGAAGCTAAATCAGGCCGGTGTGAGAGAGGTTTTTAAATTTTAGATCCCACACAAAAATATATTAAAACGCCTAAATCCGGGAGGATTAAGTGAACTGCAGAAGTATTCTAATTATTATGCTCTCAAAGCGAACAAGGTGAATGTAGGCCACGTTGAAGATGGGTATGCGCAAGCTTTTGAAGATAAAATCTGCCTGACATACATTACAAGTGGACTAATTGAAAATGAGCGGAACCACTGCAGAGTCCCGAGTGTTAACTACTGCGGCATATCGCCCATTAAATCTATACGTAAAATGATTCTAACAATAACACCAACCCTGTATCTGCCTCAGACAGAAGGATGCTAAGCTCGCAACCATCACAGTCACTGGCTTTCACGTTCTCCTTTCTCTGCTTCAAGCCGTAATGCAGTGGGGGATTTATTGCGAGAGGGGTGCATGCGGTGCTCTTAGAGAATGTGATTATCTGGCCACAGGACAGTCATCTGGACTAACGCTAAATAATGAGAGGAGAGTGGGTGTGAAAGTTGATGAAAACTGGGGAAAGTAGCTATGTGGAGAGTGCATAATCTGCGATGACGAATGGGGCCTTACTTACTGTTGGGCGGGTGTGGAAGCAGGGAACGGGTGTGTGTTATTCGTGATTACACCAGGCGTTCGAGTTTCGTAATTACGTACCAACCCCTCTCCCGTACCCCAACCCCGCAATAGAATTAGTTGTTTAATCTCACGCTAATTCGCAGCTACTACGATTATCATACAGATTCAGAATGAACATTGAAAGAGCGCTTAGGGATCGATGTGTGACAACTCTCTACTAGTTGCATGTAAACCAACACAGAACCCACGGATTATGTAAAGAATAATACTTGCTTGTATTTATCTATTTATGTTTTTCACATATATTTTGTTTCCAGCAGTGCCACAGCGTGCCACGACATCAACCACAGACTGCCAAGTTTATAGCTTTTTTGTTAGAGGTTATCGAAGTTTCCTACGCCGATACCTCAGACAGTTTCCGCAACAGTGTGGTGTATCGACTGCTTCGGTACTTATTTAAAGTTTTCAGCATTGCGGGTGCACAAATTAAGGCCAATTCACAATGAAGTGAATTAAGATACACTTAACAGCTTGCAATCAAAACTTACAATAATTAAAATGTCAAGAATGATGAAGTGTTTCCAAAAGCTGCGTAGATGTAAGAAGGTACTTTACTCGCATCTACCGGTTTCACATCAGTATAGACAAATCTTCATGTCTATAACGGTTATATTTTCATAATGCAGACAGACAACTACGGAGTTCCAGCTTTTGAGAAGTTAACCACGTTAAAATACAAACAATATTGGTGGGTTGTCATAATAAAACTGAGCATATCGAAGAGTTGCTTGTCGAAATGTACAAAGCATGACTGCTGAATGAGCTCGGCCGGATAACACATTGCAGGATATATTATATGATCCGATAGACACCAGCTGTGCAAAACCAGTGTAAGTAAAACTTAAAACGTCGTGTGATGTGCGTACCTCCGCCATATTGCTAACAGGACGATGTGATGTATCAGCCAGCGGAGGCTAATAATACACTGAGGTTTTCTACATCTCATTATGACAACCCACCATTATGGTTTGACGCTTAACGTGGATAACTTCGCGATAGCTGGGACTCCGTAATTATCTATCTACATTATGGAAATATAACCATTATAAACCAGAATATGCGTATATACCGATATGAAACCGGGACTTACGAATGAAGCACCTTCGTACAGCTAAACGGCTTTTGGAAACACCTCAATATTCTTGACTTTTTAATTGTTATAATATTTATCATAATTTGAATGGTTACTGAGTCTTGAGTGTTTTTTATTGTTGTTCACAGTGAAGTATCATTCGCAGACGCAACCTCTGGCTCAGAGTCCATTCATTCAATTTTATGACAGCACACGGACATTGATGAGCCTAAATATAGTGACCAGCGGCCAACGGGCGTGTTAGTGCATCTTTGGAACACAATGCAGAAGCAAGTACCCGTGGCATGGATTCAACAATTCCTTAGTATGTATACGATGATGTATGGCAACGAGAGTTAACTCACAGGTAAGTAAATTTCTGTAGATTGGGGCTGGTAGTTTGTGGGTGTGGAGCTAGCAGCTGATAGCATGCCAGATGTATTCTACACTACTGGCCATTAAAATTGCTACACCACGAAGATGACGTGCAACAGACGCGAAATTTAACCAACGGGAAGAAGATGCTGTGATATGCAAATGATTAGCTTTTCAGAGCATTCACACAAGGTTGGAGCCGGTGGCGACACCTACAACGTGGTGACATGAGGAAAGTTTCCAACCGATTTCTCGTACACAAACAGCAGTTGATGGGCGTTGCCTGGTGAAACGTTGTTGTCTCTCGTGTAAGGAGGACAAATGCGTACCATCACGTTTACGACTTTGATAAAGGTCGGATTGTAGCCTATCGCGATTGCGGTTTATCATATCGCGACATTGCTGCTCGCGTTGGTCGAGATCCAATGACTGTTAGCAGAATATGGAATCGGTGGGTTCAGGAGGGCAATACGGAACGCCGTGCTGGATCCCAACGGCCTCGATTCACTAACAGTCGAGATGACAGGCATCTTATCCGCATGACTGTAACGGATCGTACACCCACGCCTCGATCCCTGAGTCAACAGATCGGGACGTTTGCAAGACAACAACCATACTGCACGAACAGTTCGATGACGTTTGCAGCAGCATGGACTATCAGTTCGGAGACCGTGGCTGCGGTTACCCTTGACGCTACGTCACAGACAGGAGCGCCTGCGATGGTGTACTCAACGACCATCCTGGGTGCACGAATGGCAAAACATCATTTTTTCGGAAGAATCCAGGTTCTGTTTACAGCATCATGATGGTCGCATCCGTGTTTGGCGACATCGCTGTGAACGCATATTGGAAGCGTGTATTCGTCATCGCCATACTGGCGTATCACCCGGCGTGATGGTATGGGTGCCATTGGTTACACGTCTCGGTCACCTCTTGTTCGCATTGACGGCAATTTGAACAGTGGGCGTTACATTTCGGATGTGTTACGAGCCGTGGCTCTATCCTTCATTTGATCCCTGTGAAAACCTGCATTTCAGAAGGATAATGCACGACGGCATGTTGCAGGTCCTGTACGGGCCTTTCTAGATACAGAAAATGTTCGACTGCTGCCCTGGCCGGTACATTCTCCAGATCTCTCACCAACTGAAAACGTCTGGTCAATAGTGGCCGAGCAACTGGCTCGTCACAATACGCCTGTCACTACTCTTGATGAACTGTGGTATCGTGTTGAAGCTGCGTGGACAGCTGTACCTGTACACGCCATCCAAGCTCAGTTTGACTCAATGCCCAGGCGTATCAAGGCCGTTATTACGGCCGGAGTTGGTTGTTCTGGGTACTGATTTCTCAGGATCTATGCACCGAAATTGCGTGAAAATGTAATCACATGTCAGTTCTAGTATAATATATTTGTCCAATGAATGGCCGTTTATCATCTGCATTTCTTCTTGGTGTAGCAATTTTAATGGGCAGTAGTGTATATGTATTCAGTCTGGTTTAGAGTGTACAGTTGTCTTGCTGGAAGATGTCGTTATCGGGAAAGACATAAAGCATGAAGAGATGCAGATTGTAGTCCGCAATAATGTTCACACAGTCTAGAGCTATCATGACGCCTTTGATTACTGCCACAAGACCTATGGAATCCTAGATATATATCCCCCCTCCCCTCATAGCACAATACAGTACCCACCGGATTGCGTCCGTGTAACGGTGCATTTTTCTAAGAAGCACTTTCATGGTACCACCATCGACCTGCTGTAAGAACAAACGTATTTCACCCTACCAGGTGTCACTTTCCATGTATACGAGGTCCAGTCTCGATAATCCTATGTCCACTACAATCGTAATTGACGATATAGCTGGGTCAAAATGGAAACATGTAGGTGCTGTGTGCTGTGGGGCTCCATGTTCAAGAATGTGCACTGAACGGTGTTCGCCGAAACACTTGTGCCTGCGTCAGCATTATACTACGTCGTCAGGTCTGTCTTCTGTCATAGAGCGTTGTTATTCTACTTTACACAGTGGGCAAGCCTCCGACCTCTACTTTCTCTAGAGAGGCGTGGACATCCAGCATGTTGTGGCCTGTGCCGGGTTCAACAGCCTTCAACCACTTTCCACAGACGAACATGAGAGCAGCGAGCGAAAATCCGAGCACCTTCGCCGTTTCCATTTGCACTCAGATGATTCGTATGGAAAAATTTCAGAAGCGATTATGGCCGCTCGACGAGAGTAAGCAGACTTTGAAAGCGGAATGGTAGTTGGAGCAACAAGCATGGGTAAATATGTTTCGTAAACCGTTAGGTAATTCAGTATTACGAGATCCACATGTAACACCACAGCTCTTATGCTGTATGGATTCATTTTGCTTTATTTAATGTTACATTGTTGATCGCCTGTGAATGTGTTCAAATCGATAGCATAAAATTGTGTATTCTTTTCTTTGTCAAACCTTTGATGTCGTGATTTGATTCTATGCAAAGTAGTGTATCTGCAATTTGTATTCTTTGTCCCATTTGGAGGGAACAGAACTTATTGTATGTAATTGTAATTTTGTGTGAATAATTTTTTGTAGAAGTGTCAATATGTGAAAATGTTCTGTTTTATTTAATGTATTTGTTTGCTGTTATGTAAATTGCTGATCCTCACTTAGGGTTCTTAGTTAGTTTGTATGTAAATGGTGTAGTGGTTCCCCTCTGGAACGGAAATGCGTAGCACGCGCAAATTGTGGTTGGCATAGGTGGAAAAGGTGGAACTGATAGTCAGTCGGAGACGAGCCACCAGTCGGAAAGGAGCTACCAGTCTGTGCACTGTCAATGTAAAGGTGCATATCATGCTGATTCAGAGAGAGGCTTTTACTGCTTCTTTCCAATGCCTCGGATGGGTGGATAAATAGCTGGATCTATTCTGGAATTTGTATGAATCATCGCCATGAAGATACGATAAAGTCCGGCAATTCTACCTGTAATTCCACCTACCAGCATGCAGTTGCCACCACATTGCGCAATCACTGTAACGTAATACTATATTGATGTACAGTGAAGGATCAGCCTAATGGATGTGTTAGTGTGCTGAAATATAAGGTAATTCATATCGGAATTTATTTACCTACCTTGATTTTACTCCTCATCATAACACCTCTCAGGGTCCTCTCCGTTTGAAGTAAAGTGATTACCGAGTGTCCTTACTGAAAGTACGTTGAAGCCTAGAGCTTTGTTAAATAATGCCTCTTGAACTTATTAGAAAGATAGTTAAAGCTAATGTGGTAACAGAGTGAGTTAAAGCAAATGTTATTTGTCCAATAATAATTTTCCTATTGAAACTGTTATTTAAAGTGCTGTTACCAACTTCAAACTTTAGGCTGAGTCTTATAAAGTAAATGATCACGTTGTTGTCTGTAGTAAATTCTAAAAAGGAGAGTCAGTTCCTTGCAATTTTGTCAACATCGTGTTTCGTTGTAGTAAAAGTGAGAAAGCTGCAGTTGTGAAACGTTACATTCTCATGTATGCCAAGTGTTTGTCTCTCTTGTGTGCATATTAACAGTATAAAGACCACTCAGTTTGTGTAAACCCTGAAAGTGATAGTGTTTTTCTGTACCTGTTATAATTTTGAAAATAGTTCCTGCTGCTCTAACTGTTAGCTTCAATCTTAAAACATATGTGTGTTAGAGTTCATTGCACTCGCGTGTTGCTAAGTCTAGGTTGTGTCTGTTGTGTTGTCCATTATAGTTACTTATACCTACTTTCATAAACGAGAATGTTAATCTTTCTCTTGCCTAATTAGGCTGGCGACCGTTTCCCTTATTCTATAATCAGTATAGCTAGGCAAAATTTTGTTTGTCACTATTCCAATATTAACGTAATTCTGACTTTCATTTCCGATAAGCCACTTCCATTAGGAACAATACGGTCAACTTAACAAAATTCCTCTCAGAGGGTAACACTGCTCTGTTGCTTTGTGCCATAGTTACTTTTACAAAATTGTTTTATGTTACAACCTGCTTCTGGCATTGAGGTTATGGTACAGTAGTTAGCAGACGGGGAGTGTTATACACACTGTTAAGAGTGTGCCCTGAATACCAGATTTCAGGCATTATCTATCACCACGAACAACACGGTGACCAACGCCCTTCACTTAACGATCGAGAACAGCTCAGTTTGCGAAGAGTTGTTAGTGCTTACACACAAGCAACGTTGCACGAGCCGGCCGGTGTGGCCGTGCGGTTCTAGGTGCTTCAGTCTGGAATCGCGTGACCGCTGCGGTCGCAGGTTCGAATCCTGCCTCGGGTACGGATGTGTGTGATGTCCTTAGGTTAGTTAGGTTTATGTAGTTCTAAGTTCTAGGGGACTGATGACCACAGATGTTAAGTCCCATAGTGCTCAGAGCCATTTGAACCATTTTTTTTTTTTTTTCGTTTCACGAAATAATCGCAGAAATCAATGTGGGTAGTACGACGAACGTATCCGTTAGGCGAAATGTTGCGTTGAAAGGCTATGAAGTAGACGACCGACGCGAGTGCCTTTGCTGACAGCACGACATCGCCTGGCAAGCTTTTCCTGGTTTTGTGACCATATCGGTTGGATCTTAGAAGACTGGAAAACCATGGTCTGCTAGGATGAGTCCCGATTTCAATTGGCAAGAGCTAATGGCAGATTCTGAGTATGGTGCAGACCCCACGAAGTTGTCAAGGCACTGTGCAAGATGGTCGTGGCTACATAATGATATGGGCTGTGTTTACATGGAAGGGACTGGGTCCTCTGGTCCACCTGAACCGATCGTTGTCTGGAAATGTTTATGTTCAGCTGCTTGGGGACCACATCCATTCATGGACTTCATGATCCCAAAAAACGGTGGAATCTTTGTGGATAATGATGTACCATGACACTGGGCCAAAACTGCTAGCGTTTGGTTTGAAGAGCATTCTGGACAATTCGAGCAAAAGATCTGTCCATCCAGATCGCCCGACATTGATCTCATGGAACATTTTTGGGACGTAATCGAGAGGTCAGTTCGTGCACGAAATCCTGCATCGCCAACACTATCGCAATTATGGACGGCTATAGAGGCAGAAAGACTCATTATTTCTGCAGGGGATTTCCAACTACTTGACGAGTCCATGGCACTTCGAATTGCTGAAATGTACCGCACAAAAGGAGGCCTGACATATTAGGAGGTATGCCATGACTTGTGTCCACTCAGTCTTCATTGTTTACCACATTGCACTATCGCAGCCGCCACCGATCTGGTGGGCTGTGCTCGCAATTTTTTAACTCATAGGCATATCACACTTACGTGGGCGACTTGGAAAGTTGTCATCCTGACATCTAAATGGTGTTGATATCAATAAATTTTGCTTTTATCCAGTATGAACTTGATTTGAAGGACAGGTTTCTTCGAAGTCCTCTTATCATGTTTCATTCAAATCGATACCAGATAATGCCACATAACCTGTAAAAAACTTAGTTATGGAAATTTTATTAGCAATAAAAATTATTCTAAAGATGGTGATAATTTATGCGTAGTCTGCACAGATCTGTATAGCAAGATAGAGTTATCTAGAATTCAAACGAGGTCTTGTTTCTCTAGACGATAACTCACGTGATGGAAGTCTCTTAAAAGTCCCAGAACTACTATCACAGAATCATACACTGAAGTGCTAAAGAAACTGATAAGGGCACAGATATTCAAATACAGAGATATGTAAACAGGCAGACTACGGCACTGCGGTCGCCATCTCCTACGTAAGACAAGCGCCTGGTGCAGTTGTTAAATCGGTTACTGCTGCTACAATGGCAGGTTGTCAAGATTTCTGTGAGTCTGAACGTGATGTTACAGTCGGCGCACGAGCGACGGGACACAGCATCTTCGAAGTAACGATGAAGTGGGGATTTTCCCGTACGAGCATTTTAAGAGTGTACCGTGAGAATCGGGCATCCGGTAAAGCATCAAATCTCCAACATCGCTGAGGCCGGAAAAAGATCCTGCAAGAACGAGGCGTACGTCGATTGAAGACAATCGTTCAACGTGAAAGAAGTGCAACCATTCGGCAAATTGCAGCAGGTTTCAATGCTGGGTCATCAACCAGCGTTAGTGTGCGAACCAGTCAAAGGAAAATCATCGGTGTGGGCGATCGTGGTCGAAGGCCCACCTTTGATATCTGCACGACACAAAGCTTTGCGCCTCGCCTGGGCCCTTCAGCACTGACATTGGGCTGTTGATGACTGGAAACATGGTGCCTGGTCCGACGAGTCTCGTTTCCTATTGTATCGAGCGGATGGACGTGTACCGGTATGAAGACAACCTTATGAATCCACGTACCATGCATGTCAGGAGTGGACTGTTCAAGCTGGTGGAGGTTCGTAATGGTGTAGTTCGTGTGCAGTAGGAGTGTTGTAGGACCCCTGTGACGACTGGATACGACTATGGCAGGTGACATGTACGTAAGCATTCTGTCTGATCACCTGCATCCATTCACGTCCATTGTGCATTCCGACGGGCTTGGAAATTCCACCAGGACAATGCGACACCCCACATGTCCAGAATTGCTACAGAGTGGCTCTAGGAGGAGTCTTCTACGTTTAAACATGTGCGCAGGCCACCAAACCACCCAGACATGAAAATTAATTAGCACATCTGAAGAGATCTCCACCCCATCGAACTCTTACGCATTTAATGTCAGCCCTACAGGATTCATGCTGTTAGTTTCCTCCAGCACTAGTTGGGACATTAGTCGAGTCCATGCAACGTCGTGTTGCGGCACTTCTGCGTGCTCGCGGGGCCCTACACGATATTTGGCAGGTGTACCAATTTCTTTGTCTCTTCAGTGTATGGCAGGAAGGTGGATAATGTGATGTGGGGTGAAAGGAGATTAAGAAGTTAAAGACGTCATTAATTTATTAGAACTAAACCATGGTACAATTTAAACGAAGAAACGGCCCTGAGCAAGCTGCGTGCGGGGTGGACGTCTCTTTTGTTCGGTGCTTACCAAAAATATGATATAAAGGAATTTTCGCTCAATATTTTCATCTTTTAGAAAAGAATACGAGTGTTACAGAGTGTCTGTTTGTCGTTCTCGTGAGAAGTAGAACCACAGTTTCACGCAAGAGCTGAAATTAAGAAAGAGTGTAGCTCGTGGAAGGCTGTGCCCATCAACACGGAGAAAGGGGGTCGTTGTGATCGGCTGGGAAGTTTGTAATTAGTGTTTGCTGCTACGCAAAACTGATTCTTCTTACTCACTGCCTATCAACGGGTAAAACAAAAGCTGTCGAATAGTATGCCTATCTTTCGGACCAAGTGAGAGCATGCCAAATATGAGGCTTTCTTCCGATTCCCGTTCAGTAAAGAAGAGAAGGAAGATTGTCTGTCATTGTGCCTGTGCAAACGCCCTAATGTCACATTCCCTATTTTCGAGATCCGTAAGTAAGATACAGTCCTTACAGGAGTGATATGTAGGGCTTGAAGGATATTTCTAGATTATTCGCCTATTACTGGTTCTTGAAACTTTTTAAGTAGGCTGTCCTGGGATAAATGGCGTGTATCCCCAAGTGTTCTCTCACGACTCAAACACAACTGCGAGCATTCGTGCTATCTTTCTTTGTACACACGTTCAGCATCCATTCTTCTTAAGTCTGCCTCCCCTCTTACCGACGGCTGAGCATATATGACAACTGATTTTCATATGTCGCAAAGTGTTACGGTCGGCTACAGGACTGGAAGAAGATGTGGAAACACCAAAAACACAGTATCATTGCTAAAATGGTGCAGGACCCAAGCATTCAAAACAGCATCTAGTTGCTTAGCAGTGGATAATTACAAGTCATGTACGGATTTAAATGAAATTTTATTCCTGCAAAATAGTGGCATATTCAGCTAATGTTGATGGAAGTGGATGTAGGTTATGCACTCTCTCTCCAAATTAAATCACAAAGCTCAATGATACTGGGATCTGGTGACTGCGTTGGCCCGGAAGGACGAGACACATCTTCCACGGCTCACAAAACCAGTCCTGGCCGAAATGAGCTGTGACAACAGATGTCAATGTTGTCTTGGAACACAGCATCGTCATCGGGCAAAAATCATTGTATCATGGTATGGACTTGATCAGCCAAAATGGTCACAGAATCTAACATAACAGGCGATTCACGTTTGTACCTATACAAAACACTGTTCGTTCGTCAAAGCAATAGGATCTCCGAGAGTGCAGTACTTGTGGGAGCCTCATGGCTCTTCGCTGCTGTCCACAGCACTGTGTAGCAGCGTCCGCGGAGCCGCGGCGACGCGGTGACACAGACCAGCCGCCGCTATCTGTTCTGAAAAAGTGTTCCATTAACGTCGGCAGTGGCAACACGGCTTTTCAGGCGTCCCTGGTCACGGGTCAGGCCTTATCTGTCTCTCGACCCCTTCTGCTCCCGCTTTATTGCGACTCGAGAGAAGAGAGGCGAGGCGAGTTGCACAGAGAACAAACTCTCAGACCATTCCTCTGGAAGGAAAGCACATGAAACGAGTGCGGTCGTGGGACACCTCGATAAGACATTAAGTACTAGATGGCTTCAAAAATTTCACGAAATATATTATTTAAAATCATTATTAGTTCCCATTCCCACCCTTGCGAGCAAATACACGGTACTAAGGTTTCTTCCAATTTTGGAATGAATCCAGGTATCCTTCTTGTTACGAAGTTCAGTGTCCTCTGCAATTCCACTTTAATCTCCTCCACTGTACCAAATCTTCGCCCCTCCTACTTTATTTTCGCCGTAAGAGAAGACATAGAGCTGAGACTGAAATGTACTGCAGGTAGGGAATACACCGAGGGGTCCGAAAAAATGTATCCACTGTTTAAAAGTCCATAACTGGCAAACTAATTGACGGAGTTGTCTCATCTTTGGTAGTGTCATAGTTTGTAGTTTCAGCAATCGCCACACAAGCGTTGTACATCCCTCGATTGCTACACGCAATGAACGAGGACGACCGAGATCGTAGAGTGGAGTACTGCGAGTGGTTTACTGACATGGTGCGCAACGATGAAGAGTTTGCAGAGATGACTGTGTGGTCTGATGAGGCACAGTCCAATCTCAATGGTACAGTAAATCGCCACAATTGCATCTACTGGGCCACCGGAAATCCGAACGTCCATGTAGACAAAGCCGTGACTTTGCCAGGAGTAAAGGTGTGATGTGGGTTGTCTTACCTGGGCTTGATTGGGCCATTCTCCTTGACGGCACAGTTACCGGTGAAGTGTACCTTCAGAAGCTTCAGACATTCATTTTATCTGTCATCCGAGACTTGTATGGAGACGGAAGAGTTTACTTTCAACAAGACGGTGGCCCTGCCCACTGCCAAAATCGTGTTAGGGCATATCTCGACGAAAATTACCAGGATGATGGATAGGCTGTAGAGGTGCTGTGGAGTATCCACCACGTTCGCCAAACTTAACGCCTCTGGACTTTTACCTGTAAGGAACACTAAAGGACGTCGTTTATCGACAAAAACCACGCACATTGGATGAACTTCGAGAATCCATCGTACATTCATGTGCAAATATCCAGCTGAACACGTTGCAGTCAGTAGTTCGTGCTGCAGTTCGGCGGCATCGTTTGTGTGTGGATGTTAATGGTGACCGTTTCGAACACCTATAGTGATATCTTTAAGTTGGACGTTAAGCCACACTTTCACCAAAACTGAGACAACTGCGTCAATTAGTTTGCAAACTATGGACTTTTAAACAGTGGGTACATTTTTTTGGACCCCTCTCTATATATGATCTTGTTTCTACGGGTTGTGTGGTAAGTCACACCCTATTTTTAAACAGCTATAATTTCCTTATTTGTGAACCAATTTTCTTAGAATTTCTTTTGTTAGAACCAGAACTCCTTGACGTTGTGTTTAACATCATTCTAAACCTTCACATGAGCTCCAGCATTCACTACGCATTGTTTAAACGAACTGGTACGTGCGATACTGCTGCTTGCTACATGCTAGGTGGAACATTGGCTAATACATAAGGTATTACTGCTTCCAGTTCATCCAATTTCCATGGTTTTCTCTCGTAAACACCCTCCTTAGCACACCCCCAGAGAAAAAAAATCACAATTCATTACGTCACGCCTACGAGAAAGCCATTTATGTGCACCACGTGCGACAGTCCAACGACACGGTAAATCATCATGAGCCATTCGCAGACATCATTTCAACATCTACGTCTACGTGATTACTCTGCTATTCATAATAAAGTGCCTGCCAGAGGGTTCAATGGACCACCTTCAAACTCTCTTTACGGTTGCATTCTCGAACGGCAAGCGGGAAAAACGAGCACTTTAATTTTCCTGTCCGAGCCCTTATTTCTCTTATTTTATCGTGATGATCATTTCTCCTTATGTAGGTAGTTGCCAACAGAATGTTTTCACAATCGGGAGAGAAAACTGGTATTTTAAATTTCATGAGAAGATCCCGTCGCAACAAAAACGCCATTGTTTTAATGATTGCCACTCCAATTCACGTATCATGTCTGTGACACCATCTCCCCTATTTTGCGATAGTACAAAACGAGCTGCCCTTCTTTTATACTTTTTCGATGTCATCCGTCAGTCCCATCTGATGCGCTTCCCACACCTCAGAGATTTCGTGTTTGTTTTGAATACAGTCAGAGAGAGTCCCTTTAGTCGACCATAGTGCCAGTAGTGCTAGTGTTTGTTTTCAATACAGTCCAGAGACAGGTAGTGTTATTTTCATTGTTTTCTACAAGAAGTGGCCAGCAGCCACAGGTTAGCCAACAATCAGCCGCCTTTAGTGAATTAGCAGTCTAGTTAAAAGTTGATTAACTCTCTACAGAAAATTGATTTCTTATGATGGATAGGATGTGTGACTGCTGTGTATGGACGCAGGCGGAGCTGGCCACTGTTCGGGAACAGCTGAGCGTGTTGATGGCCGCGGTCAGCCGTCTTCAGGCTGCTGCCTTGGAGTGTAGCGGCAGTGGGGAGTCTGGTGCGTCGCATGGCACACCCCAGGTGTTACATGCTTCAGCCACTGTCCCTGCTGTCGAGACATCTTCGCGGGTACCGGGCGCAGTTGGGCCCCCTCTGCCCAAGGGAAGTGGCGGGTTCAGCGGCGTTCGCGGCGCACGAGACGGAGCGTCAATGTGGAGGCTGGCCGTGTGGCACCGCCTGCTCTGCCTGAGAGTGGACATGTGGCCGCTCCTTCAGCAAGGTCCGAGCAGGCACACGGGGGTTTTATTAGTTATTGGGAGCTCCAACGTTAGGCGGGTGAAGGAGCCCCTTAGGGAAATAGCGGAAAGGTCGGGGGAAAAGGCCACTGTTCACTCTGTCTGCTTGCCGGGGGGTCTCATCCGAGATGTGGAGGCCCTGCCGGCGGTGATAGAGAGCACTGGGTGCACCCGACTGCAAATTGTTGCTCATGTCGGCACCAATGACTCATGCCGTCTGGGTTCAGAGGTCATCCTCAGTTCGTACAGGCGGTTGGCGGAATTGGTGAAGGCGGAAAGCCTTGCTCGCGGGGTGGAATCAGAGCTAACTATTTGTAGTATCGTTCCCAGAACCGATCGCGATCCTCTGGTTTGGAGCCGAGTGGAAGGCTTAAACCAGAGGCTCAGACGATTCTGCGGTGATCTGGGGTGCAAATTTCTCGACCTCCGCCATCGGGTGGAGAAATGTAGGTCCCCCTGAATAGGTCAGGCGTGCACTACACGCCGGAAGCGGCTACAAGGATAGCGGAGTACGTGTTATAAAATAAATAAAATATTAATTATTGTATATGTATGATAGTGATTGGTTGTAATTAATATTTGCTTATCTGGAACGTGGACGCTTAATTATTTGGTATCAGACGCTTGACGATGGCTTTTTCGTAAATGCAATGTTATTCGTAGTTGACCGTGAAATGTGATTCAAATAATCGGACTTCGTATTTAAATCGTTTCCAAAGACTGCTGCGGTAGGTGCGGACTCAAATCTAAATATTAGAATAATTTGCCAGCCATGTCAATACGTCGTACAGAGGTGACTGTCTACTAAACATAAGAAATTTACACAGTTAGATAAATCAGATATATTCAACGAATAAGCCTACACTTAAATAATTCTACTTACTTTCATAAATATAAATTCTTTACAGAATCGAGTGCCTAGTAAGATTGCAGCTCGCAGTGTTCTTATATAACATCAAATATGGCGGTGTGCCAGTTAATTAAATATACGTGCTTCCCGCACCAGTTGTTGTACATGACCTTCTTCTTAATGAAACATAAGAGTGTCCTAATTGTATTTTGTTTTATCAGCGACATAGCGCTGCAGTTCTGTACCATAGGCTTTATTTATTTGTCAGAGATTAATTATTTAATTAAGATTTCGCGTTTCCGAGGAAACTCACGCACGGCATGCAAATGTGCCTTTATATTGCCCCCTGAATTGCAAGGCGAAAGGACACACCTGCAGGCGAGCAATTCACCTAAAGGCACAAGAAAATCTAAGTTATCTACAACTATTTACATGGCATACATTATACAGTATATTATATACAAAATTTGAATGACGCGCGTGCGCCGTAAAAGTTCTTATGTTGGCAAAATAGAGTGCGCGCATGCGCAGAAGCGTCTATGTGACTCCGGCACTGCCGTTATATCGTAAATTTAGATCACGCGGCACAGTATTGCAGTTCATATTGTTCGTGTGCGCGCGCGTTTTTTAGTCGTTGCATAAAGGAAATATTCCACCAAGATTACATATGAAGACTACATTCTATGACAGGTAACTTAGTTTTAAAATTACAATATTTGTTATAATACAATACAACTTAAGATTGTTGAATGTTCTTAGTTACATAGTATTGCATTGAAATGCTTCAAAGAAAATTGTCTTTTTGTTTCAGGTGCGTTGACCTATACACATCGTGTCGTTATTACAGTTTATATTCATCTGCTGCTCAATAATTTTTCACAAGTTAGTGTCGTCGTGGTAAAGTTTTTTGATCACAGTAACATCGCTGTATAGCAACGTAATTGATACATAAGCATGTCCATTTCCTATTTCCATTACAGTCGTTGTGATGCAGTTCGTTGTGACAAAAAGCATTGTTTATTACAGATCAGACGTGACCCGTCGAGTAATTGGTCCATATGCAGTTCGTTTTCGATATTCCGTGGAAGCTTGGTTGCAGAACCTCAGACGGCACATAGCTGGCGTCGATCCATGGACAGTCCAGGTAAGTGTGTCCGTCACATTTCGAGAACATTCCATTCCCTGAACTTCCAACCAAAATTCTTCCACTCGTCGTGTTGTTTTCTGGACAGGCACGTTGTGACCATTTAATCCAGTTAACATCTTGAAGTTAGGTACTGTAGTAATGTCACTAGACGATGCACCAATTATGCACTTCACATTTTCAGTTTTTCTTTTAAAATGTAGCTCACCTAAATGTTCGTAGTTACTTATCAAAGAAATTGTTCATCGCGTTTACAAAGACAAGATGCATGATGAATGTCATTAACAGTTCCTTTCACATAGGTTTCTGCGTAGTTGCAGACTTAGTAATGTACGTTAATGTCCGTGAACAGTGGTTCACTAAGCAATTTTCTTTATGTTTTTCACATTTTGGCACTCGTTATCGTTCAAATTTTCGCATAGTAACAGTTACATTACACATCATTTTTTTTAAAAAAAACATAAGTAATCATACATATACACTTCACATATTTTCTTAGCATAAACATAATACAGTTACATAGCTATAAATTATTACATTGTGTCACATTTGATTACATGAACTGCAGATATTTACGTTCTCTTTAACGGTTTTGCTGGGATTTTATCGATGTTTTTTTTTGTGATGTCGTCTGAAATTAAGATAGGTTAGACACAACATTCATTACATCAGTAGGCAAGACCAGGCGTTTTCACTACTCAACAAATATTCAAAATAATAAGAGACGGAAAACTGTTAGATTCCTCGCGTTTTGTGCGTGTGTTTATTGTGTCTGTGTGGCCTTGGCTACTGGTAGATGCTTTTCTTGCTGAGAGATGTGCGTCTAATCCATTTCTCGAAGTAAAAGGTCCCTTCACAGATGACGCCTGTCGGTTCGTCAGGTGTCATACCAAGTCAGTGGTACCTACAGTCACAAATGTTCCGTGAAAAATTAATATATCATTCACTGCTACGTAATCATAAATTTTACTTTAATATTCAGTCTTCTTGGTAGTGCCGCGGCGTTGAAAGAAAAGTTCTTCTGTCTTCAACTGCGTCACTGGTACAGCTGAAATGAAAATTCCTGTACTACTTATTATCTATGTTGTAATTTGTTTTAGTTCTTGCCACACAGCAGGTCGTTGAGATAACAGTACGTTATATGTCTTGTGGTAGAAGATCTAGTGAGGCTTAACTTTAATCTTGTAGACATACGTGTTGATAACACCTAATCGTTTGGTAAAAACTTGTAAATTTTTGGATAGCACTTCCTGTAGTTTCATACGTTCATGTACACTGAGAGCTGTAGCTTCATTTAGCTTATGATCAAGCAATGTTTTCAAGTCCATTAGCTCTGTGTCAGATGAGTGTGTGTGCGTGTCTTGAATGTCATTGTCAAGTACTAACTGAACCTTGTACCCTGTACAGCGTTTGTCATGCTTTAGAGTTCTCCTGTCCAAATCAATAATAATTACACTGCCTTTATCATTTAAAATACATTTACCTTTGGAGAAGTCTATAATGCAGTCCTTCTCGCTCATAATATCTATTCCTAATATGCAATTTGTCAAAAGGTTTTGTACAACCAGGAATGGCCATTGTACGATTCCATTACCTATTTTAATGTTTACAAAAACTTGCTTCGTAACCCTACATGACTTATTACCTAGAGCAGTAGTTATTTTACAGGTTTGGGCAGGAAACTCAGGCGCAGGCTCCAATTCACACATCTTTTTATAGAAATTAAAAGACAAAACGCTCACAGCTGCACCTGTATCTAAGATAATAGTAGTTGGAATCCCACCTACTACACCAGTAGTAGAGGCTAAAACAATTTCATTTGTGTTTGAACGACATTGTGTACTGTCTGGCAAAAGTTCATCTGATATATTCTCATTGTGGTTGTATCTTATAAATAAAGCAGGTAGTTTTTGTTTAGAATTATTAGGTAAATCAATATTTTGTTGTTCAATGGTGGTGTCAAATAACAGATTAACATTGAAGTCGCCCCCCAAGAATTCTTCAGCCACGACCCGGGGCATAGAAGTGACTGTTTCTAGTTTGTTGGATTAGCATTTGTATTAGGTACTGACACAGATTGAGGTTGTGTATCAGGTGTCATTTCTATTGTATTCACATTCGGATACTGCCTGTTGTGATCTCCAAACTTTTGCGGTTGTTGTTGCTGTTGCGCATTATAACTTACCTGTCGGTCGTAAGGTATGCTCCAATTTTGTCCTGGTGGCTGCTGTGGTATAGCAGTGTTTGAATGAAAGTATTGATCGCTACGAGTGCAGCCTTGATGCTGTCTTGGCTCGTAGTTATTATTATTTCTATTTCTGTTTGTGTTTTGTTGTTACATTTGTATCCGTTGTTACCGTTGTTGTTATTACCGCGGTGCCTTTTGTATGGATTGCCGCATGAAGTGTTATTACTGTTGTAATTGTTGTTTGTATTGGAATACGCGTGTTGATCTAGATTTCCGTATTGAGACGGCATGTGAGTTTGCTGTTTTTGCTGTACCGCGTATCCAACTGTGGGCGCGCCAGAATTGAGTTGGCAAGCCTGCATGTTTTCCATACTACTAGTATAAACATTGTGGCTGCTGTTTTGCCGCGCGAAGCGCTGATCTTCTAGTAACATGTCAACCGAATCTAAAGCCGTTAAAAAATAATCTGGATCGTCATTCGGAATATGTAAGAGTTTTCTTTAATGTTGAAAGGCAATTTGGCCTTCAACGCACGGAGTATATCACGTGTTGCGACTGGTTCGTCCAAAAAAATGTCCCATGTTCAAGTATTTTTCAAAATATCTGCGTAAGTTACCATTTTTACTGTTAAAAGTTTCAGGTTCTAAAATTTGTCTCCTGAGTCGCTCCTGGACGGATTGCGACCAGAATTTGTTCAGAAAGGCACGCTCAAACTCACTGTACGTGGTACATACGTCAGCTTGACTGTATGTCCAGACAGCTGCATCGCCTTGGATGTAACCGACAATATATGAAATCTTTTTCCGGTCACTCCAAGTGCGTGGAAATGCGTTACTAAAAGATTTAAGAAAAATCACCGGATGAATGGTTCGTTTTTCTGGGATAAAAGTCTGAAATTGCCTGTGTATTATTAAGCTTTCTTCTTCCTTTGCATTATGATATGGATTTGTTCCACTGTAATTACTGTAATGTTCAGATGGCGAGTAATTACGATAATGTTGCTGTGGTTTACCATGATAATACCTTGTGTTTGTGTTTGCACGTTGTGGTATGTGTTGTTGTCGTGGTGTGTTTTGTTCTTGTGTGTTTGTCGTGTGCGGTATGTGTGCGTCATACTCGAATGTATATTGGTTTCTGAACTGTACATTTTGACCGATATTTTCGTTACCTTCAGACTGTGGTTGATCGGTGAATTGTCTCATGGGTGAAGTGACGGATTGTACTGCGTCACTAATCAGCTGTTTCTTATTAGTGATGTATTCCACTACCGAGTCGTGCACAATTGTTGGTAAATTTTCACGTATGCATCTATCAAAATGTTTGGCTTTGCTCTCTACCCAATCATGAAATTCTTTACTAATATTTTGAAAATGAGCTGTGGCATCAGATTGTAATCTGTCAGTCAGTTGTTGTTCAACATCGCCATATTTATTCTGCACATCAGTAATTCGTTTTTCAAGGTTGTCATGTACTGAAGGATATGTTTGAATTTGTTCAGTAAGAGCTTCACACGTGACATTAAGGTTTTTTACTTGTGTCTGTAAAAGTGCCACGTCATTTGTAGTCTTTTCTTGTCTCGTATTAAGCTTGGAAAATTTCGTACTGAGTTCAGTCATCTGTTTGGTCAGTGTGGCGTCTATAAGTTCCACACGTTTACATAAAGTGTCATTACATGCCTTGTTTGCTATGAGGTCAGATTTAATTTCGTCATTTTGTGTCTTTAACTGTTCATTTTGTGTCTTTAAGGTTGTCAGGTTTTACGCGTTCTGCATCCTTAAGGTTGCCATATTTTCTGCGTTTTGTTTCATTAGCATTTGTAACATGTTGGCAATGTTTACTGTTTGCAAGGTCTCTGCCCCCGCCGCGTCATTAGACGTGACGTCATGTATTAACATGGGCTCTGACTGAGACTTTGAAATTTTTGTGGTGGACGGCCTATTGTCAAAATTTCCGTTAACGCTTGCGTCAATATTTGATGAATCGTCACTACCGGTTGCTGTCGTAAAGTCATTTTCTAACATTTGTCTCTCGTCCGAGTCGGATTGCGTCTGAATAGTATGTCTTTGCTGTTCCATCTTTGCGTATTGTTTTCTAGTTATGACCATGCCACACGTATGGTATGCTTCACGAAAATAAAGTTTGACACTGGTTTTAAAATAAAATGCAGTTGAACATGAATCGCTCTTAGCAACAATGGCTGTTTGTTAATTTAAAAATGTAAACTGAATATCGGATTATTCTTAATGGCTGCTGGCCATGTAACAACGTATCGTACAGAAGTCGGCCATATTGTACACTCGTGTATTGGTATTGTTGCAGAAGTTATTGTTTAAGGAAAAGCACTGAAAATGAAATTTATCACTGAAAACTGCTACGCGCGAAAGAAATAGTACAGAATCTATTGAAGAGCTAATACACTGAATTATGCGTCTGGTCAAGCCTGCCAATGAACAAATGCTGCGTCTTACCTTATTTTGCTGGAAGCTTCATAGCGTCTTCCCGCAAAATTTTAGAATTGGAAAATATCTTCAGATTTTTGTTATTTCTCATACATTCACGTCTAGGTCCAGAAAGTTGGTTTTTCACATGAAACAAAGAGAACATTGTAACAAATGACAAAATAACAAGTCCGACACGCAGTCGCCAATATAAAATAAATAAAATAAATAAATATTAATTTATTGTATATGTATGATAGTGATTGGTTGTAATTAATATTTGCTTATCTGGAACGTGGACGCTTAATTATTTGGTATCAGACGCTTGACAATGGCTTTTTCGTAAATGCAATGTTATTCGTAGTTGACCGTGAAATGTGATTCAAATAATCGGACTTCGTATTTAAATCGTTTCCAAAGACTGCTGCGGTGGGTGCGGACTCAAATCTAAATCTCAATATTAGAATAATTTGCCAGCCATGTCAATACATCGTACAGAGGTGACTGTCTACTAAACATAAGAAATTTACACAGTTAGTTAAATCAGATATTTTCAACGAATAAGCCTACACTTAAATAATTCTACTTACTTTCATAAATATAAATTCTTTACAGAATCGAGTGCCTAGTAAGATTACAACTCGCAGTGTTCTTATATAACATCAAATATGGCGGTGTGCCAGTTAATTAAATATACGTGCTTCCCGCACCAGTTGTTGTACATGACCTTCTTCTTAATGAAACATAAGAGTGTCCTAATTGTATTTTGTTTTATCAGCGACATAGCGCTGCAGTTCTGTACCATAGGCTTTATTTATTTGTCAGAGATTAATTATATAATTAAGATTTCGCGTTTCCGAGGAAACTCACGCACGGCATGCAAATGTGCCTTTATAGTGTAGAGTGCACATGGGTTTTTTTTAGGTTAGAGAATTCCCTCCCTAGGCCCGACAAGACGCCTCCTGAGACGAGGCAAGGTAGGAGTAGGCAAAATGCAACAGGGAATAACAATATTAATGTGCTAATAGTAAACTGCAGGAGCGTCTACAGAAAGGTTCCAGAACTGCTCTCATTAATAAACGGTCACAACGCTCATATAGTACTAGGGACAGAAAGTTGGCTGAAACCAGACGTAAACAGTAATGAAATCCTAAACTCAGATTGGAATGTATACCGCAGAGAAAGGTTGGACAGTGAAGGGGGCGGTGTGTTTATAGTGATAAGAAGTGCAATAGTATCGAAGGAAATTGACGGAGATCCGAAATGTGAAATAATTTGGGTGAAGGTCACGGTTAAAGCAGGCCCAGTCATGGTAATTGGATGTCTCTATAGGCCCCCTGGCTCAGCAGCTATTGTGGCTGAGCACCTGAAGGATAATTTGGAAAATATTTCGAGTAAATTTCCCCACCATGTTATAGTTCTGGGTGGAGATTTTAATTTGCCGGATATAGACTGGGAGACTCAAACGTTCATAACGGGTGGCAGGGACCAAGAATCCAGTGAAATTTTTTTAAGTGCTTTATCTGAAAACTACCTTGAGCAGTTAAACCGAGAACCGACTCGTGGCGATAACATATTATATCTTCTGGTGACAAACAGACCCGAACTATTTGAAACAGTTAACGCAGAACAGGGAATCAGCGATCATAAAGCGGTTACTGCATCGATGATTTCAGCCGTAAATAGAAATATTAAAATAGGTAGGAAGATTTTTCTGTTTAGCAAAAGTGACAAAAAGCAGATTACAGAGTACCTGACGGTTCAACACAAAAGTTTTGTCTCAAGTACAGATAGTGTTGAGGATCAGTGGACAAAGTTCAAAACCATCGTACAATATGCGTTAGATGAGTATGTGCCAAGCAAGATCGTAAGAGATGGAAAAGAGCCACCGTGGTACAACAACCGAGCTAGAAAACTGCTACGGAAGCAAAGGGAACTTCACAGCAAACATAAACATAGCCAAAGCCTAGCAGACAAACAAAAATTACGCGAAGCGAAATGTAGTGTGAGGAGTGCTATGCGAGAGGCGTTCAATGAATTGGAAAGTAAAGTTCTGTGTACTGACTTGGCAGAAAATCCTAAGGAATTTTGGTCTTATGTCAAAGCGGTAGGTGGATCAAAACTAATTGTCCAGACACTCTGTGACCAAAATGGTACTGAAACAGAGGACGACAGACTAAAGGCCGAAATACTAAATGTCTTTTTCCAAAGCTGTTTTACAGAGGAAGACTGCACTGTAGTTCCTTCTCTAGATTGTCGCACAGATGACAAAATGGTAGATATGGAAATAGACGACAGAGGGATAGAGAAACAATTAAAATCGCTCAAAAGAGGAAAGGCCGCTGGACCTGATGGGATACCAGTTCGATCTTACACAGAATACGCGAAGGAACTTGCCCCCCTTCTTGCAGCGGTGTACCTTAGGTCTCTACAGGAGCGTTCCAAAGGATTGGAAAAGGGCACAGGTCATCCCCGTTTTCAAGAAGGGACGTCGAAAAGATGAGCAGAACTATAGACCTATATCTCTAACGTCGATCAGTCGCAGAATTTTGGAACACGTATTATGTTCGAGTATAATGACTTTTCTGGTGATTAGAAATCTACTCTGTAGGAATCAGCATGGGTTTCGAAAAAGACGGTCGTGTGAAACCCAGCTCGCGCTATTCGTCCACGAAACTCAGAGGGCCATAGACACGGGTTCACAGGTAGATGCCGTGTTTCTTGACTTCCGCAAGGCGTTCGATACAGTTCCCCGCAGTCGTTTAAGGAACAAAGTAAGAGCATATGGACTATCAGACCAATTGTGTGACTGGATTGAAGAGTTCTTAGATAACAGAACGCAGCATGTCATTCTCAATGGAGAGAAGTCTTCCGAAGTAAGAGTGATTTCAGGTGTGCCGCAGGGGAGTGTCATAGGATCGTTGCTATTCACAATATACATAAATGACCTTGTGGATGACATCGGAAGTTCACTGAGGCTTTTTGCAGATGATGCTGTGGTGTATCGAGAGGTTGTAACAATGGAAAATTGTACTGAAATGCAGGAGGATCTGCAGTGAATTGACGCATGGTGCAGGGGATGGCAATTCAATCTCAATGTAGACAAGTGTAATGTGCTGCGAATACATAGAAAGATAGATCCCTTATCATTTAGCTACAAAATAGCAGGTCAGCAACTGGAAGCAGTTAATTCCATAAAGCGTTACGGAGACGATAGACAAACTCCAGTGGAAGACTCTGCAGGAGAGACGCTCAGTAGCTCGTTACGGGCTTTTGTTAAAGTTTCGAGAACATACCTTCACCGAAGAATCAAGCAGTATATTGCTCCGTCCTACGTATATCTCGCGAAGAGACCATGAGGATAAAATCAGAGAGATTAGAGCCCACACAGAAGCATACCGACAATCCTTCTTTCCACGAACAATACGAGACTGGAATAGAAGGGAGAGCCGACAGAGATACTCGGGTACCCTCCGCCACACACCGTCAGGTGGCTTGCGGAATATGGATGTAGATGTAGATAGAATACTCCAGAATAGGGCGGACAAGCGTAGTGTAAGCTGTCTCTTTAGCAGACCTGTTGCACCTTCTAAGTGTTCTGCCAGTGAATCGCAGTCTTTGGTTTGCTCTACCCACAATATTATCTATGAGTTTTTTCCAATTTAGGTTATATGTAATTGTAATCCCTAAGTGTTTAATTGATTTCAAAGCGTTCAGGTTTGTGTGACTTATCGCGTAATCGAAATTTAGCTGATTTCTTTTCGTACTCATGTGAATAACCTGATACTTTTCCTTATTCAGGGTCAATTGCCACTTTTCGCACTATACAAATATCTTATCTAAATCATTTTGCAAGTCGTTTTGATCATCTGATGACTTTACATGACGGTAAATGACAACATCATCTGCAAACAACCTAAGACGGCTACTCATATTGTCTCCTATGTCGTTAATACAGATCTGGAACAACAGAGGGCCTATAACACTTCCTTGGGGAACGCCGGATATTAGTTCTGTTTTACTAGATGACTTTCCGTCTATTACTACGAACTGTGACCTTTCTGTCAGGAAATCACGAATCTAGTCGTACAATTGAGGCGATACTCCGTAGGCACACAGTGTTGTTAGAATACGCTTGTGAGGAACGGTGTCGAAAACCTGGAAATCTAAAAATATGGAATCAATTTGACATCCCCTGTCGATAGCACTTATTACTTCATGAGTATAAAGAGCTAGTTGTGTTTCACAAGAACGATATATTCTGAATCTGTGTTGACTGTGTGTCAATAAATCCTTTTCTTCGAGTACTTCATAATGTTCGTATACAGTATATGTTCCAAAACCGTACTGCAAATAGACGTTAGTGATAGGGGCCTGTAATTCAGCGGATTACTCCTACTTCCCTTTTTTGGTATTGGTGTGACTTGAGCAATTTTCCAGTCTTTAGGTACGGATCTTTCTGTGAGCTAGTGGTTGCATATAACTGATAAATATGGAGCTATTTTATCAGCATACACTGAGAGGAACCTGACTGGTATACAATCTGGACCGGAGGCCTTGCCTTTATTAAGTGATTTAAGCCGTTTCGTTACTCCGAGGATATCTACTCCTATGTATCTCATTTTGGCAGTTGTTCTTGATTGGAATTCAGGAATATTTACTTCGTCTTCTTTGGTGAAGGAGTAACGGAAAACCGTGTTTAATAACTCTGCTTTAGTGGCACTGTCATCAATGACTTTACCGTTATCATCGCGCAGTGAAGGTATTGATTACGTCTTGCCACTGGTGTGCTTTATGTATGACAGAATTTCGCTGTGGAAATTATTAAACGCAACTCACATTGAAGTACTCGCAATATTTCGAACTTCTGTACAACTTTGCCAATCTTGGGGATTTTGTGTTCTTTTAAATTTGGAATGCTTTTTTCGCTCCTTCTGGAAAAGCGATCTGACACGTTTTGTGTATCATGCGGGATCAGTACCATCACTTATTAATTTATGTGGTATATATATCTTTCAATTGCTGTCGATACTATCGGCTAAGCAGGGATGGCTAGAGTACAAATGTAAGGATGTAGAGGCTTGTCTCACTAGGGGTAAGATAGATACTGCCTACAGGAAAATTAAAGAGACCTTTGGAGAGAAGAGAACCACTTGTATGAATATCAAGAGCTCAGATGGCAACCCAGTTCTAAGCAAAGAAGGGAAGGCAGAAAGGTGGAAGGAGTATATAGAGGGTTTATACAAGGGCGATGTACTTGAGGACAATATTATGGAAATGGAAGAGGATGTAGATGAAGACGAAATGGGAGATAAGATACTGCGTGAAGAGTTTGACAGAGCACTGAAAGACCTGAGTCGAAACAAGGCCCCGGGAGTAGACAACATTCCATTAGAACTACTGATGGCCTCGGGAGAGCCGGTCATGACAAAACTCTACCATCTGGTGAGCACGATGTATGAGATAGGCGAAATACCCTCAGACTTCAAGAAGAATATAATAATTCCAATCCCAAAGAAAGCAGGTGTTGACAGATGTGAAAATTACCGAACTATCAGTTTAATAAGTCACAGCTGCAAAATACTAACGCGAATTCTTTACAGACGAATGAAAAAACTGGTAGAAGCCGACCTCGGGGAAGATCAGTTTGGATTCCGTAGAAATGTTGGAACACGTGTGGCAATACTGACCTTACGACTTATCTTAGAAGAAAGATTAAGAAAAGGCAAACCTACGTTTCTAGCATTTGTAGACTTAGAGAAAGCTTTTGACAATGTTAACTGGAATACTCTCTTTCAAATTCTGAAGGTGGCAGGGGTAAAATACAGGGAGCGAAAGGCTATTTACAATTTGTACAGAAACCAGATAGCAGTTATAAGAGTCGGGGGGCATGAAAGGGAAACAGTGGTTGGGAAAGGAGTGAGACAGGGTTGTAGCCTTTCCCCGATGTTATTCAATCTGTATATTGAGCAAGCAGTAAAGGAAACAAAAGAAAAATTCGGAGTAGGTATTAAAATTCATGGAGAAGAAGTAAAAACTTTGAGGTTCGCCGATGACATTGTAATTCTGTCAGAGACAGCAAAGGGCTTGGAAGAGCAGTTGAACGGAATGGACAATGTCTTGAAAGGAGGATATAAGATGAACATCAACGAAAGCAAAACGAGGATAACG
The DNA here is from genome assembly GCF_021461395.2 of Schistocerca americana. Taxonomy (NCBI): domain Eukaryota; kingdom Metazoa; phylum Arthropoda; class Insecta; order Orthoptera; family Acrididae; genus Schistocerca; species Schistocerca americana. The sequence continues at coordinate 40,591,001 of NC_060120.1, forward strand.
GAATGTAGTCAAATTAAGTCGGGTGATGCTGAGGGAATTAGATTAGGAAATGAGACACTTAAAGTAGTAAAGGAGTTTTGCTATTTAGGGAGTAAAATAACCGATGATGGTCGAAGTAGAGAGGATATAAAATGTAGACTGGCAATGGCAAGGAAAGCGTTTCTCAAGAAGAGAAATTTGTTAACATCGAGTATAGATTTAAGTGTCAGGAAGTCGTTTCTGAAAGTATTTGTATGGAGTGTAGCCATGTATGGAAGTGAAACATGGACGATAACTAGTTTGGACAAGAAGTGAATAGAAGCTTTCGAAATGTGGTGCTACAGGAGAATGTTGAAGATAAGGTGGGTAGATCACGTAACTAATGAGGAGGTATTGAATAGGGTGGGGGAGAAGAGAAGTTTGTGGCACAACTTGACTAGGAGAAGGGATCGGTTGGTAGGACATGTTTTGAGGCATCGAGGGATCACAAATTTAGCATTGGAGGGCACCGTGGAGGGTAAAAATCGTAGAGGGAGACCAAGAGATGAATACAGTAAGCAGATTCAGAAGGATGTAGGTTGCAGTAGGTACTGGGAGATGAAGAAGCTTGCACAGGATAGAGTAACATGGAGAGCTGCATCAAACCAGTCTCAGGACTGAAGACCACAACAACAACAACTATCTCTCTGAAAACCTTCCACAACTTTTCTACACTTACATGATCATATCAGAATGTGTGAAGAATGTCTCTTAAAAAGGCAATAAGAGCATTTTTATCAGTTTTTTTAAATAGATATACTTTGCGTTTCTTTTTGATGGTTGTAGGTGTTACGGTATTCAGCCTTAGCAGCAACTGCCTTGTCGTCGCTAATCCCTGTATTCGTCACAATACTCACTATTTGTTCAGGATTATTTGTTGCTAAGAGATCAAGTAAGCTTTCGCAACCTTTTACGTTTCGAGTGGGCTCACGAACTAATAGTTCAAAATAATTTTCTGAGAAAGCATTCAGTATAATTTAGGATGACGTTTTATGCTTGCCGCCAGCTTTAAACGTGTAATTTTTCCAGCATATAGTGGGTAGATTAAAGTCACCATCGACTCTAATTGTATGTGCGGGGTACGTGTTTGAAATGAGACTGAAGTTTTCTTTGAACTGTTCAGCAACTATATCTTCTGAGTCTGGGGTCGGTAAAACGATCCAATTAATAGTTTAGTCCGATTGTCAGGTATAACCTCTACCCAGACTATTTCACACGAACTATCTACTTCAGTTTCGCTACAAGGCAAACTACTTCTGTCAGAAATAATTACTCCACCACCAACTGTATTTAATCTATCCTTTCTGAACACTTTTAGATCGTTTGAAAAAATTTCGGCTGAACTTATTTCCGGCTTTAGCCAGCTCTCTGAACCTACAACTATTTGAGCTTCATTGTTTTCTATTAGGCCTTGCAGCTCTGGTTCTTTCCCAACACAGCTACGACAATTTACAACTACAGTACCAATCGTTTCTGCAACTACCTTACTGTGTTCTACCTGCCCACTTTTAGACGGACGTCCCTTCTGTGGTTCCCTGAGGCCCTATAACCTAAAAATCCGCCCAGTCCCTTCCACACAGCCCCCGCTACCCGTGTAGCCGCCTCCTGTGTGTAGTGGACTCCTGACCTATTAAGCAGAACCCGGAAACCCACCACCCGATGGCCCAAGTCAAGGAATCTGCAACCTACACGCTCACAGAACCGCCTGAGCCTCAGATTCAGACCCTCCACTCGGCTGCACCACAGTCGGCTCTGCACCACAGTCGGTTCTATCGACGATGCTGCAGATGGTGAGCTCCGCCTTAATCTCGAAAGCAAAACTGGCAGTCTTTACCATTTCCGCTAGCCACCCGAAACCAGACAGAATCTGCTCCGATCCACAGCGACACACATCATTGGTACTGACGTAAGCCACCACCTGCATTTTGCTGCACCCTGTACTCTTCATGGCATCTGGAAGCACCCTTTCCACATCCAGAATGACTCCGCCCAGAATGCACACGGAGTGCACACTGTCTTCCTTCCCCTCTTTGGCAGCCATGTTCCTAAGGGGCCCCATTACGCGTCTAACGTTGGAGCTCCCAACTACCAACAATCCCACCCTCCGTGAATGTCCAGATCTTGCGGGCCGAGAAACTTCCTCTGGAACAGGGTGGACGAGTGCATCTGGCTAAGAGACATCGTCAGACACAGATAACGCCCGAAGCCTGTTCGTCAAACGAACCGGGGAGGCCCTACGATCGGCACCTCGGAAAGTTTTTCGCTGCCTGCCAGACTTTGGAATGATCTCCCACTCGACCACGGGTGAGGGGTCAACCTCAGTGCAGGCAGTACCCAGGAAGGTCACAGCAGTGGACTGATTGGAGGACATGTGGGACGTGTTCAACGTCCCTCACATCCCTGCGTCCGATCCAACACAGTGACGCCCCTTGGCAGCAGCCTGAAGCTGTGTGACGGAACTCAAAGCAGCCTGGAGCTGTGAGCGAAGGGTCGCCAACTCAGCTCACGTCTGTACACAACAATCATAATTCCTCTCCATTACTGCAGTCGCTCCTGTTTGAAACTCGTAAAAATATGTAACAAGCGAATGGTGTACTCGCCTTACTAGTAGCAGGAACTAGCGGTGCTGCTGTCACTGACATTCTAACCGACACTGAGCTGTTCTAACCAAACAAACAAAAGCCAGTACGATACGAAGGTCGATGCAAGCGTCGATAACAACGGCGGTAGTCTACGCTACACTGTTATTTAAACAAAAGGTTGTGCCTAGTAAGCACTCAAACACGCAAGAAATTACAAAAATAAACTAGTAACTATCCAGATAACAGAAAATAAGTCGCCCTTGTTTGAGGCTCGTAAAAATATGTAACAAGCGAACGGTGTACTCGCCTTATTAGTAGCAGGAACTAGCGATGCTGCTCTCGCTGACGGTCTAACCGACACACTAATGTGCAGGTACTTCGTCCTGCATGAAGTAAACCTGTGGGTTTGTTCCATTGTGAAATTATTGGCAATACACGATGTTGCAGCATTAGAGGTATCTTCCGCCACTCATTGTGCCCCGCAAAAAAGAAAGGACCAACAACTTCGGATGATGTGATAATACACTATACTGTCACCTTCGGACGCCCCTGTGCTTTTTCAACACATTCCTATGGGTTTTCGACTGCCAAGTAGTGGCAGTTACTCCACTTTACAAATCCTCCAATATGGAAAACTGTGTCATCAGTTCACAGAATGTTCAGCTCTATCACCATTCAACCAAATCTCTCCAAACTCCATTCTTCTGTCACAGTCATAAGGAAACTATTGCTGCACATAATTTGGCTTCCACGGGGTAAAAGTGAGATCTTTCTTAAGAATCGTTGCAACTGCGTAACGTGAAAGACCACTTTCATGATATTCTTGTCGCAGTGATTTCTTGGGGCTCCTTGTGAACGTTTCATGAACTCTGTCAACAATCTCTGACGTCCCGGAAGCTGATGAGCTTACTTATCTTCTTGCATCGGTGACACTTCCTGTTGTTAGTAATCTGGTATGGCAATTTTTAATTGCTTTTTCATTCAATGTTGCATAGATCCTTCGTTCAGCCACCCATCACCTTTATACTAGCACCACAGATCGCCAGACCTCATAACGAGTTGCTGTTTTTGCCCGTTCTTCCACAGTCAACAAAGGCGGCATTTTCCAACTGAAACAAAAGCATACGCCTAATAAGCTACGGATCTGGTTCCTCGTAACCTACAGGAATGGGAAGCCCCACAAAAAATGCAGATTCAAGAGAAACAATGTGACAAAATGGAGGAAGTCTTATTAAATGAAAACTACCAGACGTGCTCCCACTAAGCATGAAAGACTGGGGCGAAAACTCACACGAATATACACTGGAGAGACAAAGAAACTGGTACACCTGCCTAATTCGGCGTAGGGCCCCGCAACACGATGTGGCATGGACTCCACTTAAGTATGAGGTAGTGCTGGAGGGAACCGATACCATGAATGCTGCAGGGCTGTCCAAAAATCTGTCAGAGTTCGAGAAGGTCGAGATCTCTTCTGAACACAACGTTACAAGGCATCCCAGATACGCTCATTAATGTTCATGTCTGGGGAGTTTGGTTGCCAGTGGAAGTGTGAAAGCACAAAAGAGTGTTCATGGAGCCACTTTGTAGTAATTCTGGACGTGTGGGGTGTCGCATTGTCCTGCTCGAATTGCCCAAGTCCGTCGGAATGCACAATGGACGTGAACGGATGCAGGTGATCAACAGGATGTTTGCGTATGTGCCATCTGTCAGAATCGTATCTAGTCGTATCAGGGGTCCAATATGACTCCAAATGCACACGCCCTACACCATTACAGAGCCTCCACCAGCTTGAACAGTCCACTGCTGACGTGCAGGGCACATGGATTCGTGAGGTTGTCTCCATACCCGTGCACGTCCATCCACTCGACACTACTTGAAACGAGGCTCGTCCGACCATGCATCTTGTTTCGTCATCAACAGTCCAATGTCAGTGTTGATGGGCCCAGGTGAGGCGTAAAGCTTCGTGTGTTGCAGTCATCAAGGATACAGGAGTGAGGTTTCGGCTTCGAATGCCCCTATCGATGATGTTTCGTTCAATGGTTCGCACACTTGTTGATGGGCCAGCGTTGAGATCTGCAGCAATTTGTGGAAGGGTTGCGCTTCTGTCATTTTGAACGATTCTCTTCAGTCGTCGTTGGTCCTGTTGTTGGAGGGTATTTTTCCGGACGCAGCGGTGTCGGAGATTTGATTTTTTACTGTATCCCTGATATTCACGATACACTCGTGAAACGGTAGTACGGGAAAATCCCCACTTCATCGCTACCTGGGAGATTCTGTGTCCCATTGCTTGTGCGCCGACTATAACACAACGTTCAAACACACTTAAATCTTGATACCATGACATTTTAGCAGCAGTAACAGATCTAACAACTGCGCTACACACTTGTTTTCTTATGCAGGCGTTGCCGACCGCAGCGCCGGATTCTGTCTGTTCACGTATCTCTGTATTTGAATACGCATTCGTATACCTGTTCCCTTGGCGCTTCATTGTGTTAATGGAAGGGTCCACCAAATTACAAAAGGAAACTAGTGGTCACTACAAAATTTTGGGTTATTGCCATAAGACATGAAATAAAATTTACCCTCTGAATCAAACATAAAACCTTTAATAAGTATACAATAGATCGCAGAAACGAACTATAGGCTCGCCACAAGTAGGAGCGCACATGAGAGAACACTTTGAAACTGTGTCACATATATAACTAATAATCGTGATATAGATTAGTACACTCCTGGAAATGGAAAAAAGAACACATTGACACCGGTGTGTCAGACCCACCATACTTGCTCCGGACACTGCGAGAGGGCTGTACAAGCAATGATCACACGCACGGCACAGCGGACACATCAGGAACCGCGGTGTTGGCCGTCGAATGGCGCTAGCTGCGCAGCATTTGTGCACCGCCGCCGTCAGTGTCAACCAGTTTGCCGTGGCATACGGAGCTCCATCGCAGTCTTTAACACTGGTAGCATGCCGCGACAGCGTGGACGTGAACCGTATGTGCAGTTGACGGACTTTGAGCGAGGGCGTATAGTGGGCATGCGGGAGGCCGGGTGGACTTACCGCCGAATTGCTCAACACGTGGGGCGTGAGGTCTCCACAGTACATCGATGTTGTCGCCAGTGGTCGGCGGAAGGTGCACGTGCCCGTCGACCTGGGACCGGACCGCAGCGACGCACGGATGCACGCCAAGACCGTAGGATCCTACGCAGTGCCATAGGGGACCGCACCGCCACTTCCCAGCAAATTAGGGACACTGTTGCTCCTGGGGTATCGGCGAGGACCATTCGCAACCGTCTCCATGAAGCTGGGCTACGGTCCCGCACACCGTTAGGCCGTCTTCCGCTCACGCCCCAACATCGTGCAGCCCGCCTCCAGTGGTGTCGCGACAGGCGTGAATGGAGGGACGAATGGAGACGTGTCGTCTTCAGCGATGAGAGTCGCTTCTGCCTTGGTGCCAATGATGGTCGTATGCGTGTTTGGCGTCGTGCAGGTGAGCGCCACAATCAGGACTGCATACGACCGAGGCACACAGGGCCAACACCCGGCATCATGGTGTGGGGAGCGATCTCCTACACTGGCCGTACACCACTGGTGATCGTCGAGGGGACACTGAATAGTGCACGGTACATCCAAACCGTCATCGAACCCATCGTTCTACCATTCCTAGACCGGCAAGGTAACTTGCTGTTCCAACAGGACAATGCACGTCCGCATGTATCCCGTGCCACCCAACGTGCTCTAGAAGGTGTAAGTCAACTACCCTGGCCAGCAAGATCTCCGGATCTGTCCCCCATTGAGCATGTTTGGGACTGGATGAAGCGTCGTCTCACGCGGTCTGCACGTCCAGCACGAACGCTGGTCCAACTGAGGCGCCAGGTGGAAATGGCATGGCAAGCCGTTCCACAGGACTACATCCAGCATCTCTACTATCGTCTCCATGGGAGAATAGCAGCCTGCATTGCTGCGAAAGGTGGATATACACTGTACTAGTGCCGACATTGTGCGTGCTCTGTTGCCTGTGTCTATGTGCCTGTGGTTCTGTCAGTGTGATCATGTGATGTATCTGACCCCAGGAATGTGTCAATAAAGTTTCCCCTTCCTGGGACAATGAATTCACGGTGTTCTTATTTCAATTTCCAGGAGTGTAGTTTGAAGAAAGATCTCAGGAAAAGCAAGAACGGTCACCTATACTTTTGCTAAAGTGCATGGTGAGTGCTGGCTGTGTACGTTAAATCTGCGCAATGAATCACTGATGAAAATTAACTAGATTTCCATCCCTCACCTTGGTGGGTGCATCAGAGGCGAATGATTACAGGTTTAAACGGTATGAGTGCGGAAGATGGCTGCAATAGCAGCTAGAAATTCTGAGCCCAGCTCAGCCTTTGTACTTTGCAATAGGTGAGAGATACTTCTCTCTGTGAGTATTTGTGGTGGTGTCCCTGAAACAAGAGATCCTTCAGTGTCTCTGCTGCAAGTGTCTTACGACTCTACCCTACAAAACTTAGCTGTTTCCCCAGTAACTGAATCTCACTACCCAACTACAGCAGACCTGTAACGATTTTATAAGTGCGTGTATTAATTTCCTACTTTCACAGATTTTGTAATGGTTAACCCATAAAGGCATGGGGAAGAAGCCAGTAAATCTGTCCCAATAGACGACTGATTTTCAGACACAGCGAACCAGAAGTCTTGCACATATGCTTGTGCAGGGACTCACCACTACTTCCGAAATAATTGATTTGAGCCAATCGTAGGATCCCTCACTAGGAGCTGTTCTTGCAAAGCACAGCAGTGCTCTGAGGGCTAGTCCCAAGCTCTGAAGCTCTACGTTTGCGCTTGGCTTTGTGACCTTCTCTAGCTAATTCCTTTTTGTTTCTCGCACAATACAGTTTTTATGGAATCCAGCCCTGCATCTTCGATGCTCCTGCTGTGCAGACATGGCAGACTATCATCCCTGCGTGGAGATGGCTTTCAGCACAAAACAACTTTATGACACTCCTGTTCTCCTAAGTTAACGTCCCTGTCACGAGCCAGCCAAAAAGCCCACAAGGAAACTGGACCCCTCACTGTATTAGTAGCAAAAGAGGTGAATAAGTAATTAACGGTGCAGTAATTGGCAGTGGTGAACCCTGTTCGCATTTTTCAAGAACCGTTAAACAAACGACTACACTGACTAATGGGATCTGCATTACTAAGTAAGAAAATACGTGTTGTGACAGTTTGGGCATAAACTGATACACAACATCGCCTTCTCATCGTTTCCAAAATAGTTGTTGATGAAGTTATTCTGAGATTAATCTGTAGCGCAAGTTCATTTTGTTGAGCTATAGGTAATACTTTTTATTTTTGTTTTGCATTATCATCAACTGATGAGTAACCCATCATATATCATGTGACTAAGGTTGACCTGCTGCCAAGGCAACAACGTGAAAATACATATACTCACTTACTCAGAAGTCTTCCAACATGCATGTACTCTGATGTAAGCGTAACTTTAATTGTGATACTTGTAAGTAAAAGGGAAGGACCAGATGTAGTAATTGGTTTAATAACATTTATGAATTAAGGCAGTTTCCTAAAGACCTCACACACATGTCTGTGTCTTGTGTTCAAAATATACACATACTCGAAATCGATTTAATAATTAGGTACTACATACAAATCATTCATTCTTTCATAATCATATCGTACAACCTTGTTTATGAAACTGAACATGAAGACTCATAGAAATACGATGACATCTATAAAGGCATATAAATTTGATATTATAACTGACCTCTAATATTATTTTATTTAAGAACAAGGAGATTATGCAAAATTTCTTTTCTGGATTGTAGTTATATTTCAAGGGCATCAACTATAAATTTTTCGCAGCAGAGGGAAATATGAGACAGCGTTAAACAACACCTCTGTTCTTCCTTGAATTATGGGCACAGACTGTACATAATAATTTGCTTTGCACTCATTTTAGGATTTCTGATTTTCTCTCTTTAGAAAAACAGACTAATTTCTGCTCAAGCCAAAGTTACTGAGTAGCTTCGGTTTGTGTGGTTGCGTTTAAAACATATTTACTGAGTAAATGAACACCATGTAACCTAATAAAACATCAGAATTCGTAAAAAAATAAACTCCGTACAGGTTCTGTTAAATGGAGTATACAAGCAATGACTATTAAAACCAGAAATAATCTAATATTAGTATGCAAAACCACACTATCTTACGCTAGTACAATTACAGTGGCCACATTTAACTTTATGTACCGCAGGATAGTAAAGAATAGGATTTGGTGTAAAGAAGGTTTGCTGAATTTTTACAATAATTATTTTTCCAGTCAGAAGTTATACTTTCATTCATAAGAACAAAAGTGGCAGTCATATAGACCAGCTTAAGGTCAGATCGTGTTAATCTAATGTGTTGGACACTGTCCTTGAATTTTACTATGTGAGTACAGTAGAGCTCCGTAGAGTGTTTCAATAGTCCTTGTTTGTCTGCATAGTGTAGTTTTCCACATCTTCAGCATGGCTAGGGACTGTGAGTGCTGTGTGTGGATGCGAGGCGAGTTGGTAACACTTCTTTTTCAGTTCTAGGCTGTGATGGCTACGGTTACACAGCTTGAAGCTACAGCGGATGGGCATCACTGTTGTGAGCGGGCCGTGGGGATCCAATGTGCGTCCAGCACGTCTTGAGTCCGCCGATCGCTCGGCACCGGTGGCCAGCCCAGTTACTGCTCGCACTGAGGTTGACCCCTCGCCTGTGGTTGAGTGAGAGGTCGTCTCAGGCGTCGCACGCGGCGAAAGACTTCCCAGGGGGCCGGACGTAAGGCCTCCCTGATTAATCACACAAACAGATTCAAGGTACTGTCTGTGGCTGACACGATCCTTCAGCCAGATGCAGTCGCTTGTCCTGTTTCAGAAAAAACCTCTCAGTCTGCAAGATCCGGACAATCACATAGGGTGGGATTATTGGTAGTTGGGAGCTCCAATGTTAGCCGCGTTATGGGGCCCCTTAGGGACATGGCTGCCAAGTAGAGGAAGAAAGCCAATGGGTGCACTCGGATTGCACACTAGGTGGAGTCATCACAGACATGGAACAGATCCTTCTGGATGCCCTGAAGATCACAGGGTGCAGACAACTACAGGTAGTGGCTCACATCGATACCAATGATGTGTGTTGCTTTGGGTCAGAAGAGATTCTCTCTGGTTTGCAGCGGCTAACAGAAGTGGTAATGGCTGCCAGTCTTGCCTGCGAGATGAAAACAGGGCTTACCATCTGCAGCATAGTCGACAAATCAAAGGCGGACAACCGGTATAGAGCCGAGTGGACTGTCTCAATCAAAGGCTCAGACGGATTTGCAGCCGTGTAGGCTGCAGATCCCTCGACATGCGCCATAGTGTGGTTGGGTTTCGGGTTCCGCTGAAACGGTCAGCAGTCCATTACACGCAGGAGGCGGTTACACGGGTAGCAGGAGCTGTGTGGCGTGGACTGGGTGGTTTTTGGGTTAGAGGGCTTCAGTTTCAGAGCGCACAGGTTGAAAAAAGAATGGACGTAAATACAGGAACCATCGGTATAACAGGAGTAAATTGTTGTTGCTTTGCTGGGAAAGCACAAGAGCACCAAGCGCTAATTGAAAGCAATGATGCTCAAATCTTTATACTCACTGAAAACTGGCTAAAGCCGGAGATAAGTTCCCTTGATATTTTTCGAAGAAGCTAACGGTGTTCCGACAGAACAGGCTAAACATAACTGGCAGTATCGTGTTCGTTGCTGTTAGAGGTAGTTTATCTTGTAGTGAAACTGAAGTACTCGTAGATAGTTCCTGTGAGTTAATATCGACAGAGGTCATTTTTGCAACCGGAATAAAATAATAATTCGATTCTTTTATCGACCTCCTAACTCAAATGATACAATTGCTGAAAGGTTCAAGACAATTTCAGTTTAATTTCGAACATGTACCTGAATAAAAAATTATAGTTTGAAGCAACTTCATTTTGCCCTCGATACGTTGGCGAAAATACATGTTTATATTCGGAGGTACGTGTAAAACATCATACGAAATTGTGCTAAACGCATTCTCTGAAAATTATTTCGAGCAGTTAGTTCATGAGGCAAGGCAAATAGTGAACGACTGTGAAAACACACTTGAGCTCTTACCAACAAAAATCCTGAATTAACACGAGCATCAAAACGAATACATGGATCAGTGAACACGGGGCTGTTGTAGCGTGATTGAATGTTGTAGCCCCCAAATCCTCCAAACGGAAAATATTCCTATTCAATAAAGTAGATAAAATTCGCTTCACGCCGTCCTGGGAGACAATCTACACTCCTTCCAAATTAACAATGTAATTGTAGACGAGATGTGATTGAATTTAAAAAAATGGTATCAACATCAATTGAGAGATTTGTACCAAATAAATTAACAAACAACCGAGTTGATACCCTATGGTATACAAAACTGGGCAGAAAACCGTTGCAGAAACAACGAAAAATCATGCCAAACTGAAACGAACGCAAAATCTACTAGATTAGCGATCTCTCAGAGAAGTTCGAAATTTAGCGTTTGCTTCAATGCAAGGTGAATAGAATAGTTTCCACAACGAAATTTTGTCTCGAGACCGGGAAGAATATCCACAGAGAGTCTGGTCGTATGTGAAGTATGCTAGCGGCAAGACGCTATCAATGCCTTCTCTGCGCAATAGCAGTGAAAATATGATCGACGACATTGCTGCTATGGCAAGCTGAAAGAGAGAGAGAGAGAGAGAGCGGGAGACAGAGGGACAAATATACGTGCTACCCTAAACCTCTTCCTTCCACAAACTCTCTCCTTCATACCACCTCTGTGTTACGACAGATAACGTGTCAGTGATCTCATTTGTACTACGACTGCAGTACACGTGAAGTGCCTATTCGCTTCCACCGCTCTGAGTGGAATGCATAAGTTCTAGTTAATGCTCACCAACCTGCAGTCTTTTACAGCTGTTGTCCATTGCTCAGAAAACAACACGTAGGTCGTGAATCCGCCATCTTTAGGTTGTGAGAAACTCTCAGCGAGGAACTGATATTATGTGAATAATTAAATTTCCAATTATTTAATTTGTACGGGATGCCACTCGCTTTTTATTAGCAGAACATGAGAAACTGCACAATTACAATACACATTAGAATTACAAATAATTTCCATTATTCAACAAAATAATGAATTGCTTGTTTCCACAATTATTATCACACCGTTCACAGCTACATGTCCAAATAACCGTACATTGCTAAAAAGTCTTGACACCGACTGCAACAGACAACCTGCCTGTCCTCCGAGTCTGCCGAACCAGCTCTCACATCAAACGGCATATTACTAATAAAGTCTTAACTGACACCGACCACGGCAGACAACATGTTGTCACCCGACATAGCCGAACCAGCTCTGATATTTATAACCCATGCATTGCTAACAAAGTGTTAACTGACACAGACTGCGGCAGCCAACATGTCTGTCTTCTGACACTGCCGAACCAGCTCCGATCTTACAGCCGAACCACTTCGCCTGCCATCCAAGTTAGGCGTGGTCCGAAGATCACCGAAATGATCACTGTAGCAAGTAGATATCTACCAATACCAATATTGCTGGCACCTGTTTTGGTCACAAGCGAGGTAGATTATTCCTACACATCGGTCAGGGGCCTGAAGATGACGTGCTAAAACGCTGAAACTGGTTGCCAAATAAAATACGGTTGAAAATTGACAGCTGAAAGATGTGTAATTTGACATCCTTAGAAAACTTATATGGAAGAATATGGCGATTCCAAGGGCATATGAACGAAGTGTGAAACTATTTCCTAAAATAAAATTTTTTGCTTATAGTGGGCGTAATAGGCAATTGACACCAGTTCTTCGTCAAATATATTGTGTAGTGTTATTTACGTAAATGAGGTAGATAAAAATGACCATTAGTGCCAAAACAGTCTCCCTTATTTGGCGTGTGTTACAACTGCTGCAGTATTAGCAAGGCCTATTTTTCTTTTCTCTAGCAGACAGTGACAAAAGAGACGTAATCAAATAGAAACCACACCAGTCTTGTGTACTATACGTATTAACAACTTTTTCAATATTGGACAACGACATTTTGATTTCACATGCAGCAAAACGTTCGACGAACTTTGATGAGGTAATAGATTATTTCGGAGAAAAGGAAGCACGAGGCTGTAAAGCTATAAGTAACAAGATTAGAGAGAAAGAAAAGCTGAGACCTAAGAATTGAAGAAACGTATACTGTCTTGTTTGTCTCTTAGCTTTACTGGTTTTTGCTTTCATGTCACGCAAAAGAAAAAAATATTAGCTAATAGGCAACAAAGAGTGCAAATTTTCTGAAGAGTTCTTATTCTCCGGGTCACAAACAATCCCACCCAGTATTAATTGTGAGTCTAACCTTAAAGAAAAGTAGGATGTCAAACCGGCAGACTGGAAGCAGGAGAGGCACCACAGGACATTTTAATTTCCACTGTCCTGAATATGAAAGTGACGGCTTCCAAACCGGCGGACTGGAAGGCATCAAAAGACATTTTAATTTCCACTGTCCTGAATATAGGTGTGATGGCTTCCATTACAAATTAAACACGTTCGAATTTCACGGAGCGAAATACAGTGAAGTGCGATATAAGATGCTGTGTGAAGAGGTGTGACCTGGCACTTTGGCACACTTAAGACCAAGGACCAAATAATATGTCTTACACTTACTCAAACATATACGTTTTACATATATCAATGTCTTCAGAAAAAAGTGCGCTACAAAATGAATATATTTTTCAAAAGTCGGTTTTTTGAAAAATAAAAAAAAAACGTCGAGTGGGAGGGGAGGGGGATGGGGCACTACTACCAAGTTTTTTCTCGGTTCGTATATATCGTAGATCCGAGGCTGATCGGGTGGTCGTTATGTTTCGGGGAATCAGTGTATCTAGTGGTCTGTAGATCGTTGGTGAACTTATTCTTTTTCCGAACGGATCGTATTTTAGCTTTCAGTGTGGCAGCATACCAATCATCGCCTATCAGTTTTCCTTCAGATAGTACAGTGTCTGTGATTGCGCACAAGCAGAACTCGTTTCTCTTAATCCGTTTCTGCATTTCATTATTGTTTGTCCTGCCTTTTAGTGGCCATTGGTCTGCATTAAATTAACGCAGTTGCATTAATAACACAGATTTTATAAAGAACTGCATTGACTGACATTTACAACGGCACGATACATACGGTACAGTATGAGTTTATTATAATTGTGCATACGCTAATTGTGTATCACATTGCTCATCGGTTGCTATAATGCGTGGAACAGTGGGCAGAGCCTTCTCGGTATAACGTCTAGTATCTGTATGCTAGAGGGCAGTTGTTGACTGGTGCCACTTAGCAGGCAGAGCAGTTCTATCCACTGGCTCCACGCGTCTTGAGTGTGTTTATGAAGAGATCACAATGATTCAACCGTATGCCAAGAGAAGAATGAAATAAAAATTTCGAAAAATTTATAAATCAAGTCAATAAGTTTTAATGATTTAAAATATGCTTATATTATTGCACCATCTGTTGAAAAATAACCAAACCACTTCAGCAGTAGATGCCCCTACCTATACACAGTCGATACGTAGTGAAATCTCATTTTTCGAGACTGTTAGGCTTAGATTTGAATCATTCTGACCTCTTCCTATACATATTTTATTTTGTAGCTGTGTTGCTTACATAATTTTTCATAACATGAATGGCTGTGTTATGTTTGGCCTACTTCACTAACTGCAGAGTTGCATACTGGTCTGAAGATGTTCTTTCTCTGCTGAAATCGGTTAAAGGAAAATGGATTGTTGTTGTGAGCTACAACTGACTATTTTTTCTTATATTGCGAAAGAAAATCACTGTTGTTACAATTGTGACACCAAAAATTAAGGAAACAGTTAATTCACTACACAGCCTTGCATGCAAGATCTGCATTTATATAAAGATTCTCTAATTGCTACGGCTTATAAACAATGATTTTGTAGGCCTCCTCCTTAGGCTGTTATAATATGCTACGAGTGTATTACCCATGGCACTGTGTACACGTGTGCGATCTTCGATCAATCTGTATCTGTTTTAATTTCACAGATATGGTGCGTCACATTACGTTGATTTCAAGGTTTAGTTCAAAATGGTTCATGTGGTTCTAAGCGCTATGGGATTTAACATCTGAGGTCATCAGTCCCCTAGACTTAGAACTACTTAAACCTAGCTAACCTAAGGACATCACACATATCCATGCCCGAAGCAGGATTCGAACCAGCGACCGTAGGAGCAGCGCGGTTCCGGACTGAAGCGCCTAGAACTGCTCGCCCACAGCGGCCGGTAAGGTCTAGTTACGACAGTCTTTGTGCTAAATAATTGCATCGAACACTAATACTTTTCATTACAGTAGTTAAATGAAATTCAGTGTTGTGGTTTGGCATAGAAAGTTTAGAATTTTCCTGTTTTTGTATTAAAGAACAACCACGGTTCGAGAGATTTTGTTATCAACAGCGTTCTTCGTTTCTCGTGAGGTACCTACGTTTTTTACTGTCTCTCTGATACTTTGCTAATATGTTAAGTGAGGTCCGCTCCGTTTGTGAGATTCGCTTAAACAAGTATTTACTCTCGAGTTTTAACACCAAGATGTTAAAGTGAATCAATTCTTAGTGTGGATAGCATGGCTGTCATGCATATTTGATTTCAACTATACCGAAGGCTATGTTATACTGTTTCTTTCCTTATTGTCGTAACATACGCTTCCATAGACCTGGCCTCTTTTGTTCAAGAAGAGGGGAATTTCTTAATAAACACTTGATAATGTGCCGACCACGTATCCCATTGCAATCACATTTGTATCTATCTCAGTAGAAACATTATTGGAACGAGTTTTCGAATTATCAAGGCCAATTGTTGTGATCAGAAAGTTTGTTCGACATGTGAATGGCATATTTATTCCACCCACTGCATATTGCCTAGGTAGTGCAGAATTCTTTTACGCATGGAAGCGGCTATCTCAGTGGAATATTATTGGAATGAGTTTTAGAATTATCAAGGCCAATTGTTGTGATCAGAAAGTTTGTTTGACATGTGAATGGCATATTTATTCCACCCACTGCATAGTACCTAGGTAGTGCGGAATTCTTTTATGCGTGGAAACGACTGTCTCAGTAGAAATATTATTGGAACAAGTTTTCGAATTATGAAGGCCAATTGTTGTGATCAGAAAGTTTGTTCGACATGTGAATGGCATATTTATTCCACCCACTGTGTAGTGCCTAGGTAGTGCGGAAATCTTTTACGCGTAGAGACGACTACCGCTGCTGACGACTTTCCTGCGGATGTTTCCGTATCCTTTTCTTTCTGTCGAATTCACAGCTTCGATATGAGATGTCAAACAACTTGGTCTGCAACTTCTTTCGCTGTTTTATCGGACGTGGCTGTGGAATAAAGACAAATGTATTCTGCCAATTGCAGGATAGTTACAACTTTTGAGAAACCATTATACATGTCTAACATTTATAATCTGTGTAAAAAGGACTTTGTAAGGCTCCCTGCGTATACTCTTGTCTGGTATGAGAAAGTCCATCGTTTTGCAATTGTATTTCACACATATTTTTCTTCCTAACATTGAAGATTTAAAGCTGCTGGTAAGTTTGTGAGAAAGCTCCGCTTAAAGCAGATCTTTTTTCAAAACAACGATGTCTGTGTTTTCATATGTTCCAACTACATCACAGTATGGGAGAATTAGAAATATTTGTTTGCAAAAGTAAGTTGAACATCAGCTGTCAAAATTCCTAAATTATAATTTCGTGGCTTTGGCAGAAGAACTTTGACTTTCAGCACTGTGAAGCGCAATTCCTGTTTTTCATGTGCTGTCTTATGTCGGTGCAATTCGCTGACAACACGATAGCACAAATCTAGAAGGGGCTCACCTCACGGACGAATAGCACTTTCGCGAGTGGAGCGGCCAGCTCGTCGTGTCGTTCCGAATTTCGTGCAGTGTCTGGGAGGCATATTGGTGCACTCATTTTCTTTTCAAGAACTTTTCCGCGCTGTTGAACCTCATAGACATCGTTACTAAAAGGTCACAGAGTTCTCTGTGAACTGTATTGCTCCTTGGGTAGTCGTACACTGTATTGAAGTCTTTTTATAAAATAATGCTCTATCAGCTTCAGTCAAATTTATTTTCGAATATTTATTGGCAAGATGCGTTTCAGTAGTATGCTACTCTCATCATGTGCCTGCCTGTTACTAATACGTTAGTTGCTAACTGCAGATTCATCTTGCTCTGCCCAAGTATTGACGTTACTTGTGCATAAACACAGTGATTCATCGGTTTCGTACATAAAAACGTATATTATATCAGATCTTTGTCTGGAACTTGGTGGCTTTTTATGGAAGACGTTCTAAAGCGAGCAGTGGTAAAAAATATAGATGTCAGTTCAGTGTGGAAGGATGTAAATAACAAGATTCTTTGACTACATTGCTATTCTCGGCGAACGTGAGGATTAATTGTAGGACCTGATGAACGGAAAGAAGAGTTATGAGTATACACTATGGATTCAGAGTAAACTGAAGAAAGGCGAAAGTAATAAAGAGTAGAAAAAATGTGATTAGCGATAAACTGAACTTTAAAATAGGGACCCACAAAGTGAAGGAAATCTTCTATCTTGGAAGCAAAGTGACACAGGCCGGTCGAAGCAAGGAGACCACAAAAAACGGACTAACACTGGAAAAGAGGTCATTTCTGGACAAAATTAGCTGACTAGTATCTGAAATAGGCTGTAATTTGAAACAGAAATTTTTGAGAATGTTCTTTTGGAGCACACCATTGTATGGCAATGAATCATGGACTGTAACAAAGCAAAAGAGAATCGGAGCATTTGAAATCTGATGCTACAGAAAGATGTTGAAAATTTGGTGGTTTAATAAGAAATGAGGTGATTCTTGACAGAATCGGTGGGATGAAGGACATGTGGCAAGCAATGACAAGAATAAGGGACAGGATGATAGGCCAAGTGTTAAAACATCAAGGGACAACCTCCGCGTTACCTGAGCGAGCCGTAGAGGGCAAAAACTGCAGAAGGAGACTGACATTGAAATATATCTAACAAATAATTTAGAAAATGTAGACGTTTACACGAGGGTAGAATTTATAGCGAGACGCTTTAAACCAGTCAGAAAACTGAAAAGAAATTTAAAAAAGGAATTTGTTTTACACTGTGTTTAAAATTGATACTGAAACGTCCCCTTAGAATAATTATACATGACTGTGTTTATCCTGATACACAATATTTTTTTAGCGCAACGCAATCTGACTTTCAAAAATCCCTACAAAAGAATGGCCCTGCCTAACATTAACCTATACGTTTCACAAATCACTTACCTCACAAAAATCTTCGTTACTCGAACTACTGCAGTACAGCGAGCGCCACTGCTGCCAGCTAAATAAAAGATTCAAACTACAGAAGGCACTAACTACTAATAGGCATAGTTAGCAAATGACATATTTTGATAGAGAACAAACAATGTATTTACCTTAATAGTCATAATATATATAGCAGTTCATGACAAATTACAAAACTCCGCCATCTCTCTCCCCACATCCACCACTGCTGGCGGCTCACCTCCAACTGCGCAACGCTACGCGCTGTTCACATCCAGCTGCCGCTGCCCAACACTACAATGGCAGACAACAATGCAAACTAGCCACAGACTGCACACAGCACAGCCAGTGATTTTCATACAGTAAGAAAACCTAAACAGCCTACTTAAAATACTTATGAATACGACTCTTAATCATCTTTTGGTGTTTTACTCCTGACTCATAGACACCAATGTAGTTTTTATATTTATTCACTTCATTCCATTTCACTATAGGTTAATTTATAAATGGAGGCGTTATACACCAAAACCACTAGTAAAAGAGTTTTGAAGTAAATGATTTGTTTGTACATCGTCTCGTTGTCATAGCAGTCGGTACACAGAAACTAAATGGGCTTTCCCTTTGTGACATAAGCGGTTAAGTAATTACAATAGCATGTAGGGTAATTTTTAGAGAGGTATCTAGTAGCCCTTTCATCTAATTCAAAGTAGAAATGCGGTCGTATTCACAAACATTACCAACCGCATCAGCGTTCGCATCAGTTCACACGGAATTCACCACAAAACTTCCCACGCGTTTACAGTTGCGTTGTTTCAGATCACAGCTCTGTCCGAGGTATTGGTATCACTGGAACGAGCTTTCTATATTTTTCTTAGTTACTAGACACTACGCATTAATTTATGATCCCCACATTTTGAAAACTCTGCTTGATTTTTATTTCCTAAACTCTAAATCAAATGTAGAGGCTGTTTCTTGTATCGTACAGCAGACGTAATGGAGTGTAGAGGCTATAATGTATTCTTTGTCGAGCAGCAATGAGTAAGTATGGAAATGATAAAGTTAAATCAATCTGCTCAATAGCATGAATTAAAGGTTTGGCGACGGAAGGACACATCACAGAAGCGATAGGGTGACATATTGGATGAACACACAAACGTCAGTAAATATTATCTCATTGAGTATTAATAAGAATTCCTGTAGGAGAAGTAAAATCACTATCGCTTACTGATTGGTGAGAGTATTAGGCCGTGGGTGCTGATGAACGTGCCATTGTTCGATAAGCGGATTGAGCGTGAAAAGTCTTTAACTTTCACCTTAAACAGTGGTAGCAAAACTGAAACGCACTTCATATTCAAAGGTGCAGGCTCTGTTCGGAATACAATGGTCAAACAGCAAGACGCCATCTGTGATCGGTCTGATTGCTTATAGAACAATGGTACGTTCATCACCACCCACGGCCTGATTTACTCATCAATCAACATGCGATAGCGATTTCACTTTTCTTACAGAAATTCACATTAATACTCAATGAGATAATATTTTTTGGTGTGTGGTTGTAAATTCAATACGTCATGCTATCTCTTCTATGACCTTTAATTCAAGCTCTGTGTACGACTGAGCAGATTCATTTAACTTTATCACTTTCATACTTGCTCATTGCTTCGCGGCGAAGCACACGTTACACTGGTGACCGCAATGGACGATTTCAAATATTGCTACATGTTTTATGAATTGTAATTACAGTATGTAAATGTGTGACAAGTTAGTTCTTTGTTGGGTGTAATACATCTATGCGACTCCTGAGGAGAGAAAAAATAATGTAAAATGCAGACAAAGAAAAAGCAGAAACTGTAAAATTATATTTACATAAAGTCAATACATATATGACAAACACAATCAGAGACGAAAATCTGTTGGCTCTTCGAAGAACAGTTTATCAGGTAAAGACATTCTTAGTTTGTTTCTGAACATCGGCTGTCACGAACCTTGAAGTTTGCAGGTAAACTGCCATATCAAATGGTTGGTTCAAGTGGCTCTGAGCACTATGGGACTCAACATCTGAGGTCATCAGTCCACTAGAACTTAGAACTACTTAAACCTAACTAAACTGAGGACATCACACACATCCATGCCCGAAGCAGGATTCGAACCTGCGACCGTAGCAGTCGCTCGGTTCCGGACTGAAGCGCCTAGAACCGCTCGGCCACCGCGGCCGGCAACTGTCTTATCCCATCATCGTATATCAGTTTGAATTTCAAGACATTTAGTTGTAAGCATTGTTCAGTTCAGAATCTGCAACTTCAATAGGGCTGCTGATGCCTGTATTGTAGTTAAGATGGCGATGTGACGCTAGTTTGTTTGTCATTCCAGCGCACTTCTTCGAGCGAGATAATTTAATATTGCTATTTATGGCAAGTGTCTCCGTAGCGTAGCGGTAGGGTTACCGCCTACCATTTAGGGGGCCCGGGTTCGATTCCCGGCAGGGTACTGGGTGTTGTGTGTCCATCATCATTGACTCGCAAGTCCCCGAAGTGGTGTCAACTAAAAAGGACTTGCAATAAGGCGACCGAACTCCCCCAAATGGGGGTCTCCTGGCCAACAGTACCATACGATCATTTCCATAAGTATGCTAATGAAGGAAAAGCGATTGAATGTAATACTAAAGCATATTTTGTGGTAAGGCTAAAACTGGTAAAATAGAAATCGTTGAACCTACAAATATATTTTAGCTCCTACAAAACGTCGAAAAATGGCAACATGGATTAGATGGGCGCCAAAGTTGTGGGTGCGACTCCATTGAAATTGGTACAGAAATTCATGCAGATCATGTAGAAACAGTTTCGCAACAACCGTCTGGAGGGCCAATTCCTTTGACTTTCTTATTTCAAAAATACAAGAAGCATACCGCTCAGTACTGCAGACATTACGACAACTGTAGGATGAAGTAGGCGCAATGAACAAAGAGAAGACCAGAACGAAAACTTTAATGCGTCAGCTAACGAGCCAGTTCCAAACTTCAGCAATGGAACACGAAAATAATGTGGAAGAAGGTTTTGACGCACATCGTCAGGAACTGACAAATGATGGTTCTGCGTAGTTTAAAGGCACAGGAAAAGCATATAAAAGATTCCTTTAACACCGAATTACATGTGGCAGCACAGAATGTAACTGAGTGTACAGTACGCCAGTGTAGTATCCCTAATAATCATGTGACACATGAATTGGAACTATTCAAAACACAAGTCAGCGACTTATGGTAATAAACGACCACCGTAAGACATGCAGTATATGAAACACAATGGCACCAACATATGGTGTGTTCGAAAGGGCTTCCTATATCAGTACTTGGCCGCGTCAGTTCAGGAAAAATTACGGAAACAACACTGTGATTCGGAATCCTACAATCCAGAGCAAGATAACCCTAGAATATGTTTTGAGCGCTATTTAAATAAAACTAGCTACTAAGACGAGCCGATGGCAAAGAACAATGAGATGAAGTTGTTAACGCCCTTCTTGCCAGACGACATGAAGGAGAAACTCACACATGTGTAGGACATCCACAAAGTCTGGGTACATAGGGAATTCTACTAAATTCTAATAAACATTGTATAATCTATAAATATTAATAGTTATGTCCATGGTGGAGTGAACAGACAAAATCTTCGATACTGGTCTCAAGACAATCCACACTAGATGAGTCCATTCAGACGGCAGTGCTGACGAAAGCTGATGGTGTCGTGTGGTTTGTGGAAAGCTCATCTGATAGGACCTTTCTCCTTTGATGAACACGCAACGGGTAAAACTTACCTGAACAAACTGAAACACAAATAGATGCCTCAAATTGGGCGTTTGGGTGAGGGACTTCCAGACTCGTTTCAGCAGGTTGGGTCCCTGCTCATTTTATTGTAGCTGTCAGAGGTTGATTGAATGACAATTTTCCTCACTGGATTGGAAGAAGAGGTCATTTGGAGTGGTTCCTTGTTCTCCGTGCTTTCTCCCTTTGATTGAAACAGAAAGTTTACTCGATGAAGAATGCAAATTTAAACCAAGTGACAGAACGCAATACCAGTCACTGTGCTAAAATCGACGGAAATTCTGACCGATTCCATCGAGCTCACATTAATTGTGCAAAAAGCTTCAAATTATGCTTTGAAAAGCACGTAGATCACTTTAAAAATATAGGTAATGCTTTGCCCCACACGAATCAAACAAATAACGACAGAAGTAGGCATAACAGCAACCCAAACTGGTCGCCACATAATAACCCAAACTGGTCACACCAAAATAATCCGGACTAGATACCACAACACCATTTCACAGTAGTGGAGGCGACAAACGAGCTACCTTCATTGAACCAAGGCGAATCACAAACTAAAGGCGGCTATGAGGGCAGTACAGAAAATCATAAAATGTAAATTCTGCAACACAACGATAACCTAGTATTCTAGATGAATTGTGTGATGACGCAGACATGTGAAATGAACATATGAAAGATCTAGTACAAGCAGATATGAGTGTAAAAATGTTAGTATTTTATACTCTCATAATAATTATATCGGAGCTATGACAAACGTTATGGACAGCAACCCTTATGACAGGATGAGCAAAAAAAAGTTTACACCGACTTTACTTATGCAAAACTGCATGATTCCAGGTGCTATTGGTGCCACGTAGCAGACTGGAAACTGACAGACGCAGATAATTCTGGACAATGAAGTCAAGAGTTGCACATTCCTAATAGAAAAGGACTAAATGCGAGCTACATAATTGTGGTAGAAATCCTGAGAGAAAGGAACAGTGTAACTGATCTTCCTCATGGTATACGGATGTTAAATGTTGATAGTGAAGAAATCTTTGTAGAACTATTGAGGACGGAAGCATAGCATGGCAGAAATTGTCAAGGCAAAAGGATACAGTAAATATAAAACAAATTACTGTACGTTAACGAAATATGGTTCATTACACGGATTAACCAGAAGCATGTAAAGATAACAGGGCACTACAGTCTGGAACCGCACTACCGCTGCGGTCGCAGGTTCGAATCCCGCCTCGGGCATAGATGTGAGTGATGTCCTTAGGTTAGTTAGGTTTAAGTAGTTCTAAGTTATAGGGGACTGATGACCTCAGGAGTTAAGTCCCATAGTGCTCAGAGCCATTTGACCCATAAAAGAGCCGATGTGAAAATAAACAAGAGTCGCATTAGGGCTTAGGTACGCAGTCGCAATGCCTCAACGTACCACAATAAATATATGGATGCATTTTCGGAAATATCTCGGAAAAATCAAGGGATACCAGCGTATCATGGTAGTTCCTCAACATAGCCCATTCCGTGAACAACGCGTGATATTGTAAAAACAGAAATAATGAAAATGTTCAACTGGAGAGTAATAGAACAGCGGATCTCGCCGTACTACTATCTCTTAGTAGTGTTAGCAGTAATATTTTCTGTTGTTAATCCGTTGTATAAGTAATGTCCGCAGCTCGTGGTCACGCCGTAGCGTTCTCGCTTCCCGAACGCTGGGTCTCGGGTTCGATTCCTGGAGGGGTCAGGGACTTTCACCTGCCTCGAGATGACTGGGTGTTGTGTCGTCCTCCTAATCATCACCATTCATCCCCATTACGGTCGGAGGAAGGCAATGGAAAACCACGTCTGCTAGGACCTTGCCGAGTACGGCGGTGCGGATCTCTTGCATCGTCCCCTACTCTCTGTCAAGGAGTATGGGACCTCATCATCATCATCATCATATATGTCATGAACATGTTACTGTATATCAATAGCAATAGTGGACAAGCAATTCTTCTAACATATGAAGTACATATAAATAGGTTATGTAGTGTTTCATTAATGCGTAAACTGAGATAAACGTATAAAGGACATGTTTAGCGCTAAGTTGTAATAATTTTGTGGTACTGCACCAAGCAACCCATAGCACAACTGGGCAGTGAACAAGGAAAGTGATGTATACAAACATAGATATCTGTACATAGTTTGTTATAGTCTAAGAAACAAATTATTTTCATGAATGTTTTTGTAATTTGAATATAAATTCGTAACTTGAATACATAATGTACGAGAAACATGCGTATCCGCAGCAAACCGTACTGATGTGTATGAGAACCCTAAATGAGGATCGATGTAAGTTTATTGTTTTATATAGTGGGTTACATTTAATGTATAAGGCGATCAATGCTGGAATGATGATAAAATATTAATCTGCAAAGATACGGAAAGAATAACAGTAGTAAAATAAAGGCCGCGGTTAGTTTCTATGAGATAGCAATTGTAAGTTGTCAAGGAGCTGAAGTAGCAGAAAGGCTAAGTGACCTTCACTAATAAAGCAACAGAGAAACATAAAGTATGTATATGTAAGTCGTAACTTGTAATAGTATTTGTAAGTGCGTAGGACAAGAGAAAACTTTAGCTAATAGATAATTCATACATTCATGAACGACTTCCAAGCTAGTTGTAGATAAAACTATATACGGAAGGGCTATGATAGTTTTCCTCTAGATCTGAAGATTCATTGACTTAGACCAAGTAGGATATGGCATGCTTGTGCTTTCGGGAGATGTTTTTGGTGCGTACTGTAGTATGTTGTTGCTCTGGAACGCTATTTTCGGGGAGCTAAAGGTTTTTGGGTTTGAGAGCGTAACCGGAAATGTCCTAATTAAAGCAAAGGAATTATTTAGGATGTATATACGTATATATCACAAAAATCACAAACTAAAAATAAATAAAACGCGAAATTAGAAGGTTGTTCGTATCTGGCCGTTGGTCCAATATGTATTCCCTGGAGTGGATGAATATATTCTAATTCTGGATGTACATGTTAGGTTTTGTTTTCTGCAAAGTATTGTAAATAAAATGCAATGAGATAGAAATAAAACAAGATTTCCCAGACGAAATATTAAAATGATCACGAGGTATTTCAATATAAAAAGGAAACTGTTTCATGCCTGAACTATGTAGTGTGAGTGCAGTGATGGTGTTAGTACACGAAAGGACAATCATGAGCGCTCTAGTAAGTGCTAATGGTTAACAAAGATTTGTTCCTCGATACAAAGAACAGTGAAGAATAAAAATCAGTATAATGTTCACTTACATTAGGCGAATCGTGAGCTTTGATGTTAATCCAAGTACAGATTCTGCAACGAACGAATTCTTAAAATAAAAGTGTTGCACTTCCCACGACGGTAATGCTGCACACTTTCGAACTTTGAACCCTGTGTACTGTCGTGGCAACCATGTGGAGCTAAGCTAACGCCGTACGCTCTCGACTATAGGAAGAGCAACGCGCGGCAGTTGTCGTATTCGAAATGCGAAAGTATATGACCACGGTGACAATGAACTAGATAGAGGCTACAAATAAAAGAACTACCATGCGTGGACGTTTGTAAGCAGTACATGTGATAGTGAACTCAGCGTGGTTGTACACAAACTAACAATGGACATAACGCCTCGTATAAATGAAGGGCTGCATAATTTTACTGTGGATGTAAAGGAGAATAAACTTATAATAAACTTAACAATAATGACAAATACGTAATGAAATTCTCCGATGCGAAAACATGATTCAAATAAAATATATGTAGGCATTTAAAAACCGATATCTTAAAATACTGTGAACTAAGAAAGCTATACGAGTCGTACACCGAATAAAGATATTGTCATTTTCCACAGTAGAACACGTTGTATTTGTAGAAGACTGATACTTGTCTGAATTTTTCATGCATTCAACTACGGGGAACTGCATCTCAACACGAAGCCGAACCAACCGTTACTCTGTCGCCGAAGCTCAACTGTGACTAATGCAAGCGGCAGCCCAGCACGTGATCACTCACCTGTCAACGATAGCCGGGCGTTACAGCAAATCATCTATACACGACGCATATACTCAACTATGCTTTGTTCCTAACGACGACAATGGTACTATTTGTGTAAGACTAGTTACCTAAAAACTGGACATCGAAGCTACGTTAATCCCTGTTATTAAATGTAACTATTTCGTTATAATATAAAAGACATGTCACGAATATAGTAAACTCCTTGGTTATGAAACAAATAAACGTAAATTCACTATTAAATCTCCTACAATGGTAATAACTGTTACAACAAAAAAATGGGATCAAAGAGCTTATTGCTGTGTCGTCTGAACAAGACACAGCCATTGAAAAAGGACCACAGACGCAAAGATGCGAGCTGGTGACCGTGGCATAGAGACTCTCCAGTTGCGCGAGTACCACTCGCGCCATGGGCGGCCCTAGGGGTAAAGATATAGACTTCGCCTTGGCAAATTACCGGCCGAGTACAACCTGCCAATGACCAAAGGACAGAGGCCTACTCGGAAGACAGAAGATCAGCTCGCGCCATCTTGGTTATAGATCATCGTCCAGGGCTGATTTAGACGGGGAACGTTGTTTAGTGAATTCTTAGAAGTGAACATACAGTTGTTGTAAATTGCATGTGCTATGTACTGTGAAGTCTGCTTACGATTATTTGCACTTAGCCATTGAGGACCTTTTTTGTGGTATATTACAAGCAGTGCTGCAGACTTTTTTATTCGACTACTCACAAAGATAAGTAAAGCTTTTTAACTCACTTGTGTGTCTTCATGACTAATTTGTTGGAGAGTTGTAGAACCTTCGTTCTCTTAGTCTGTTACCTGACACTGGGCCATAGCTGGGTAATTGTGACAGTGAGAAATTGTCTTAGCGGTATACTGCACCAGAAGCAGTTTCACGAACTCATTAATTAGGCCTACCGTTACAGTAGCAGCAACTACGCCTTTACAAAACTGGCGACGAGGGTTTAAAATATTTATTATGGCATTTATAATGACCAGTAACTAAAGAAATATTTCATTGTTTTAATAACGTACGTCAATACATCCGTTATCCGAGATATTCTGTAAAAAAAAAAAAAAAAAAAAGGCAATGTGATTCTGGGTGTTTGAGCGTTCATACTGAGGTTTAGTTTTCCATTTCCCTTGGTACAGCGCCAGATGGTGAACGCATTAAAAAAAATGTTATCGGACATTACCTAAATGTATGTAAATAAATTTAAGATCAATTAAACGCCCAAACATGTGCTCCGAAGTGATAAGTTGTCAATTTATAAAACACGTACACAACAAAAAGTAAATCTAATACCAGTTCAACTGAATGAGCGCGTTATTATGGTTATTATTGGTTGACCTCTGGAAGCGAGGTCATATATAACCATAAATTCCAGGATTCAGGAGGGTAATCAAATGTAAGAAATAAAATAATGGGACATTCTTTTTTATGTATCCATACTGTCAAAATAAAATTTGCACTTACCCAGATGATGAAAAGAGAATAGACTGTTCATAACAGTAGAGAGGCAAAATGTCGATGTATGATAAAATTATCAGTCAATTGTTACGCAGTGTAAGTTTGTTGCGGGAAGAAGTTCTTTCCCGTTAATCACTCTCATTTTTCCGGCCTCACAAAGCACACTTAGGTATGAGTAACTGACAAAGCTTGTACTTTGTATTGTTCTAAATAATAGCTTGGCATATTTATCAAAAGTGGCTACCGTTACTGTAGTCACCTATAGATATCTCACATATATCTTCATGTTACGTATTTTTTGTTTTAGAGACTGTGTGTCAGGAACGGTAACGTACATTATTCGAAACCAATCGGACCGATCGTGGACTGAGTCTTGCTGTTTGAGCATTGTATTCCGAATACAACCTGCATCTTTAGATACGAAGTATGATTCAGTTTTGCTACCACTGTTTAAGGTGGAAATTAAAGCACGACTTGTCGTGGTCAATCTGCGTATCGTACGGTACGTCCATCAGCATCCACGGCCTCATGCACTCACTGATCAGTAGGCGATAGGAATTTCACTCTTCTTACAAAAATTCGCGTTAATATTCAATGAGATAATATGTTCAATACGGCACGCAACCGCTTCCGTTATTCTGTTACTCCTCCTTCCGTCGCAAACCTTAATTCATTCACTGCATACTACTCGGCGGGTTCATTAAACTTTGAACCTTGTTCACTGCCGCTCGACGAAGGATGCGTTACATTGGCGGCCGCAAGGGGTGATACGAAATATTGTTACATGTTTAATGAATTGTAATTACTGTAAGTACATGTACAACAAACTACTTATTCGTTGCCTTTACTACATATCTGCGACGCCCGTTGGGAGGAGAACTAATATAAAATGCTGGCAAAGAAAAGGAGGAAATTGTAAAACTTTATTTACATGGAGTCAATACATTGTTTTATATGGCAGGCGTAACGGAGCGAGGGGGCCTAGTGGTAAGACACTGGACTCGTATTCGGGAGAACTGCAGCTTAAATCGGATTCCGGGCATCTACATTACTGTCCATTAAAATTGCTACACCAAGAAGAAATGCAGATGACAAACGGGTATTCATTGGACAAATATGTTATACTAGAACTGACATGTGATTACATTTTCACGCAATTTGGGTGCACAGATCCTCGGAAATCAGTACCCAGTTGCTCGGTCACCATTGAACAGACGTTTTCAATTGGTGAGAGATCTGGAAAATGTGGTGGCCAGGCCAGCAGTCGAACATTTTCTGTATCCAAAACGGCATGTACAGGACCTCCAACATGCGGTCGTGCATTATCCTGCTGAAATGTAGGGTTTCGAAGGGATCGAAAGAAGGGTAGAGCCACAAGTCGTAACACATCTGAAATGTAGCGTTCACTGTTCACAGTGCCGTCAATGGGAACAAGAGGTCACCGACACGTGTAACTAATGGCACCTCATACCATCACGTCGGGTGATACGCCAGTATGGCGAGGACGAATACACGCATCCAATGTCCGATCACCGCGATGTCGCCAAACACGGATGCGACCATCATGATGCTGTAAACATAACCTGGATTCATCTGAAAAAATAACGTTTTACCATTTGTGCACCCAGGTTCATCGACGAGTACACCTTCGCAGGCGCTCCTGTCTGTGATGCAGCGTCAAGGGTAACCGCAGCCACGGTCTCCGAGTTGCTGCAAACGTCGTCGAACTGTTGATGTAGATGGTTGTTGTCTTCCAAACGTCCCCATCTGTAGACTCAGGGATCGAGACGCGGCTGCACGATCCGTTACAGCCATGCGGATAAGATGCCTGTCATCTCGACTGCTAGTGATACGAGGCCGTTGGGATCCAGCACGGCGTTCCGTATTACCCTCCTGAACAAACCGATTCCATATTCTGCTAACAGTCATTGGATCTCGACCAACGCGAGCAGCAATGTCGCGATACGATAAACCGCAATCTCGATAGGCTACAATCCGACCTTTGTCAAAGTCGGAAACTTGATGGTACGCATTTCTCCTCCTTACACGAGGGATCACAACAACGTTTCACAAAGCAACGCCGGTCAACTACTGTTTGTATATGAGAAATCGGTTGGAAACCTTCCTCATGTCAGCATATTGTAGGTGTCGCCACCGGCGCCAACCTTGTGCGAATGTTCTGAAACCTAATCATTTGCATATCACAGCATCTTCTTCCTGTCGGTTAAATTTCGCGTCTGTAGCTCGTCATCTTCGTGGTGTAGCAATTTTAATGGCCAGTAGTGTACATGTAGAGTTCCGGTCATTTCTTTAAATCGCTTCCAGCGAATATCGGGATGGATCCTATGAATCTGAGCTTGTGCTCCACCTCCGATGACTTCATCCGTTAAATCTTAATCTACCTTCTATCCTTTAGACGTAAAATCTGTAGGTGAAAGCATAATTGTGTGATCACAACTCCATATCCTATTGTGTCATGACGTTCTCGAAAGCTTTTCATGTATACACTACTGGCCATTAAAATTGCTACACCACGAAGATGACGTGCTACAGACGCGAAATTTAACCGACAGGAAGAAGATGCTGTGATATGCAAATGATTAGCTTTTCAGATCATTCGCACAAGGTTGGCGCCGGTGGCAACACCTGCAACGTGCTGACATGAGGAAAGTTTCCAACCGATTTCTCATAAACAAACAGTAGTTGACCGGCGTTGCCTGGTGAAACGTTGTGATGCCTCGTGTAAGGAGGAGAAACGCGTACCATCACGTTTCCAACTTTGATAAAGGTCGGATTGTAGCCTATCGTGATTGCGGTTTATCGTATCGCGACATTGCTGCTCGCGTTGGTCGAGATCCAATGACTGTTAGCAGAATATGGAATCGGTGGGTTCAGGATGGTAATACGGAACGTCGTGCTGGATCCCAATGGCCTCGTATCACTAGCAGTCGAGATGGCAGGCATCTTATCCGCATGGCTGTAACGGATCGTGCAGCCACGTCTCGATCCCTGAGTCAACAGACGGGGACGTTTGCAAGACAACAACCATCTGCACGAACAGTTCGACGACGTTTGCAGCAGCTCGGAGACCATGGCTACGGTTAACCTTGACGCTGCATCACAGACAAGAGCGCCTGCGATGGTGTACTAAACGACGAATGGTAAAACGTCATTTTTTCAGATGAATCCAGGTTATGTTTACAGCATCATGATGGTCGCATCCGTGTTTGGCGATATCGCCGTGAACGCACATTGGAAGCGTGTTTTCAACATCGCCATACTGGCGTATCACCCGTCGTGATGGTATGGGGTGCCATTGCTTAAACGTGTCGGTGACATCTTGTTCCCATTGACGGCACTGTGAACAGTGAACGCTACATTTCAGATGTGTTACGACTTGTGGCTCTACCCTTCTTTCGGTCCCTTCGAAACCCTACATTTCAGCAGGATAATGCACGACCGCATGTTGGAGGTCCTGTACGGGCCGTTTTGGATACAGAAAATCTTCGACTGCGGCCCTGGCCAGCACGTTCTCCAGATCTCTCACCAATTGAAAACGTCTGGTCAGTGGTGGCCGAGCAACTGTCTCGTCACAATACGCCAGTCACTACTTTTAATGAACTGTGGTATCGTGTTGAAGCTTCATGGGCAGCTGTACCTGTACACTCCATCCAAGCTCCGTTTGACTCAATGCCTAGGCGTATGAACGCCGTTATTACGGCCAGAGGTGGTTGTTCTGGGTACTGGTTTCTCAGGATCTATGCACCCAAACTGCGTGAAAATGCAATCACATGTCAGTTATAGTATAATATATTTGTCCAATGAATACCGGTTTTTCATGTGCATTTCGTCTTGGTGTAGCAATTTTAATGGCCAGTAGTGTATATTTGTTCATGTTACTGATTTTAAAAATAAATCTCACAATGGCTGTGACTCTACCACATTTTCTTTCGCTGAACTAAACTATTTGTTTTATGTTGACGACATAATAATGGTCAGGTTTAAATAATTCCAGACCCTCCTAGCGGCCCATGCCCCTTTCTAGGTGGCTTGGACCACGTACTGGTATTGCGGGCATAGCCCATTGGCCAGTAACAGAATAAATTCCAAATGAATTCGCTCAAAGCAACTATCTTGCCATCTGCTGTGGTAGGTATATTGGTGTCACACGAGAACTTGTGCCAGACCGAGTCTGGAAACCATATTTCTCGCTTGTCGCGAGCGGTCGCCTCAAATAAATCGGCCATCCGTGGTCAATGTTCGGAGCCCCATTGTGTGTGTCCCAGCTAAGTGAGAACGAGACTACGAGGAGGTGGGACCCATGATATAGTCGTCTTGTGCCCACCCTGGCATTAATATTTCCTTGCAACACTATGTGAACAGACATTAATCAGGATTGACAACCATCGGAAATTCATTCAAAATTAATTCTATGAATTTATAGGTCTATGTTATAGTGATGTAAACAGTGTGGCATCTGGAACTTTGGGTCAGTGCGGGAAGCGTGCACGGATAGCCGAAGTGGTTGAGGCGACCGTTTATGTTAAGCTGGAAAACCAGGTTCGAGTCCTGGTACGGTACAAATTTTCATATCTCTGTTAGGAAGTATACCAATTATTAACTTAGCTGATGACAAGATATTAGCATTCAGCGAATTTATTCTGAATTAATTTTGGACGGCTGTCGATCATCATTAACGCCTGTTCATCCAGATCTCCAAGTAAATAGTAACAGAAAACGTTAATGGTCTGTCCACGCTTGATGGCCACGCAGTTACGAAGTTTCGACTTTAGTTTTAGGCTAGTGAACATGAAAGAAGAAATATTATGACTGCACTTGTTGATGATGCACAAATGAAAGTGATGTGGGGAGGGTGGGTTTCAAATTGTACAGGAAGACCATACGTTGATTGCAGTAAGCAGATTCAAACAGATGCAGGATGCAATTATTACGTAGAGGTGCAGAAATCTGCACAGGAGATACTAGCACAGAAGGCTGAAGTGTTGAGCAGAAGTGAGTCGTACGGAAAATGGGTTACATAAGAAGAGAACAGAAGATTTTGAGATGTGCTGCTATAAAAAAGCGAAGCAAATTAATTATCAGGAAGCAATGGATCTACCTGAGGAGAAAAGAAATTTAGGGCACAACTTGACACTGTTGGTGTAGCACATCATATATTGAGAGCTTTGTCTTAAAGAACATTTATTTAAATAGTATATATTAGAGGGAAGTGATCAAATAATTTAAATTTTGATACGTCAGTTAGTTCAGACTCACTGGAACTTTACGGTGAATTTTTTCACATGTAAAATTTTTGGAACGCGCAAGGAGAACTGTCAATAACGTCTGCAGTTACTGGAGTCATTATAACTAAGTGACTCCGGTTGATGACGTTGGTTGTCGATTCATTAATTAAAATGCACGATATGGTGGCTAATGAGAGGACTGTGTTGCACATCTGACCACAGTTACTTCGTTCAGGTCCCTCTCCCCACAAACAAAGTGTTTTTTTAATTAATTCATTCCTTTTTTTAAAATCGTGCTAATAAAACTGTTAGCGGATCTCTCGCATCACTCTCACAGTGTGCCTGTGCTTTGTTCGTGTTAGATTTTGTTGGAGATGAGTTTTCCTGGGTAGAGCAAAGAATATGGACCGTTGGCAGAAAAGCCGTTACCTAGGGAGGTCATTTTGTCTGCGTTGCAGACATGCAAATGTTTAGCAAGTATTGGCTAGCGGAGGGTCAGGCATTCCTCTATACATTAACGATTTACGCGACCTAATTTTACCAACTGTGTCACAGTTTCATTAGTAATTCACCGACGCTGCGCTGTCGCAAAGCAAGAAGCTGTCGCCTAAACTGCAGACTTCACAGCCAAATCACGTAAAGAAACTGCGTCGGGAGTTCAGCTAACCGTGTGAATTCTCGTCCTTGCTACGACTGCCTGTGTTCGTCCTAACCATTTACCAATACTCCGGATTTGCAAATTTGACTTTCTTTATCCCAAGTGTTCTTCATGTCAGAGATAGACTCTGGTCAGGAATGCTGACTGTTGTGATAAGTAACTTGCTAGCGATGGGGAGAGATCCTATTTCCCCTTTGTGATAACACTTTGTCCTTAAATGATTTCCATAAATCATTAAGCAATACCTGTTTTGTACGGTGAAAGATATACACTCTACAGCAAAACAAAACAAAACAAAAAAAAAAGGCGCACCACGAAAGGAACGATCCAAATTGGACGGAAATCGATAGATGTGCTGCACATGTACAGAGTAAACAAATGATAACGGTTTCAGAAAAATTGGATGCTTCATTTTAGAGAAAAAAGCTTAACAAACTGTGCAATTCAATAATGCGTTGGTGCACTTATGGCTCATATGTAGGCATTTATTCGGCTTGTCATCGATTGACAGAGTTGTTGGGTGCCCTCCTGAGGGATGTTATGCATCCCGAACTTCTTAGAGGGCCCTTCCCATGATGCTCCAAATGTTCTCAGTTGGGGAGGGATCCAATGACCTTGTTGACGAAAGTAACGGTTTGGCAAGTATGAAGACAAGCAATAGAAACTCTAGCAATGTGCGGGCGGGCATTATCTTGCTGAAATGTAGACCCAGAATGGCTTGCGATGAAGGGCGTTGAATATCTTCGACGTACCACTGTGTTGTAAGGATACCGCTGATAACAACCAAAATGGTCCTGCTATGAAATGAAGTGGCACTCTAGACCATCACTTCTGATTGTTGGGGCGTATGGCCAGCGGCAGTCAGATTTGTGTCCCAAATCTTGGCGGGGCATCTCCAGACACGTCTTTGGCCTCGAACCACATTCACTACATCTACATCTACATCTACATGACTACTCTGCAATTCACATTTAAGTGCTTGGCAGAGGGTTCGTCGAACCACAATCATACTATCTCTCTACCATTCCACTCCCGAACAGCGCGCGGGAAAAACGAACACCTAAACCTTTCTGTTCGAGCTCTGGTTTCTCTTATTTTATTTTGATGATCATTCCTACCTATGTAGGTTGGGGTCAACAAAATATTTTCGCATTCGGAAGAGAAAGTTTGAAATTTCGTAAATAGATCTCGCCGCGACGAAAAACGTCTTTGCTTTAATGACTTCCATCCCAATTCGCGTATCATATCTGCCACACTCTCTCCCCTACTACGTGATAATACAAAACTAGCTTAGAACTGTGTACAGTGATGAGTCCCGCTTCGAACTGAACCCTGGCGACCAGCGAAAACACTGAGGTGCGTGAGAAAAATGCTTCATCCTGTATGATATTTTAATTTATTTTGTCTTCACTACTAACTGCATTTGCAGCGTGTTCCGCGGAGAGTATAAAAATATACAACTGAATTTATCTGCAAAATTTTAGCATCGTATAAAGATTTATTCAGGAGACATGGCGCCACGGAGGTTGAGTTGTGTGAAATGGAAACTACATAACGTATTCACTACAGACACAGGTGAAATATCTGTAGAACTACGTGTATTAAATATGTGTGACATGTGCGTACTCTGGCAAAGCCGCGGGTAAAAGGGTCCTCCTAACCCCATGGATCGATTTCAACCGGACTTGGTACACACACTGCATGGCCAATCTCATTCTGGAAACATCCCCCAGGCTGTGGCTAAGTCACGTCTCCGCCATATCCTCTCTTCCAGGAGTGCCAGTTCTGCAAGGTTCGCGGAAGAGCTTCTGTAAAGTTTGGAA
This sequence comes from Schistocerca americana, assembly GCF_021461395.2. Taxonomy (NCBI): domain Eukaryota; kingdom Metazoa; phylum Arthropoda; class Insecta; order Orthoptera; family Acrididae; genus Schistocerca; species Schistocerca americana. Next base: position 40,626,045 of record NC_060120.1, read on the forward strand.
GGCAGAAGACGAGGTACTGGTAGAATTGAAGCTGTGAGGAAGGGTCGTGTGTGGTGCTTGGGTAGCTCAGATGGTAGGGCTCTTTCCCGCGAAAGGCAAAGGTCCCAACTTCGAGTCTTTGTCCGGCACACATTTTTAATCTGCCAAGAAGTTTCATATCAGGGCACACTACGCTTCAGAGTGAAAATCTCATTCTGACTCATAGAAATTGGTTGAAAATTTCGAAGTTCCAGAGCGAAACTATCTCGTTTACGTTAAGGCGGTGTCGACCCGAGGTGGGCACGAAGAACAACATTTCACCACCGAGAGTGGGTTTGGGGAAAACACAATAATCGCGCTTCTGGAAAGCCAGACAATGGACCTCAGCAGAAATGTAGTGGATCGTAGCAGCTAAAAAGGACAACTTCACCTTCGTTACGTGATGAAAAAAACGCTATTATTAATTCAACAGTGCATATCAAGAGCCTTTACGAACCATTTCTGTACCATAACAAACTCATTAACCAAGCACGGCAGAGTGACACCATTGACACCTTCGTAATAACAAGATCCATGAGGTCATGACAAGTGACGTCAGGTAAACATTAAGCACTACATCACTCCATATACACTTGTGCATTTTAGTTCGTACGGCATTTGGTCAGACAGTTCGATGGCGGACCCTGATTACAATAATGTGACGTTTGGAACAAGTCTTTTGTAGACTTACTGCATGCTACTGAGCTATAACAACTGCTACTGGGAGAGTTGGCTGCCATAATCACCAGTTGCAAAATTTAACAGCACAGGGTGCCGCTGTCGCAAATGGGTGGACCTTTGGGGGGGGGGGGGGGGGGGGGTTTCCCGGATCAGGACATCAGCATTCCTGATACTTCTGTGGAATGGACAGGGCCTACCTGAAAGGCAGGCCAAGATCGTCGGGCTACACGGCAACAGTCATCTCGATTCAAATTTGGAAATTTGTGGTAAGGTCTTATGGGACCAAACTGCTGAGGTCATCGGTCCCTAAGCCTACACACTACTTACTTACGCTATGGACAACACACACACCCATGCCCGAGTGAGGACTCGAACCTCCGAAGGGGGCAGCCCGAGGGAGGACTCGAACCTCCGAAGGGGGCAGCCGCACGGACCGTAACAAGGCGCCTCAGACCGTGAGGCTACCCCGCGAGGCTCATCTCGATTCAACAGATGGAGAAGAACGGCGGTGAGCGGGACAGAGCACCTTTCACGCCGGCCTGTGTAAATCCAACAAACGCGCCACCTTCACTCACTGCTACAGCATCGCGATACAATCAGCTTCAGAGCCTCTGCGGGTGGCAAGTCGCAATGGCAGGATCCGGCCAGGAACGGCGAGTACAGCGTAAGCTGCCTTGGGCGGGCTGAAGGCTGGTCATCGACAGCCGATGTCAACAGCAGGTCAAGTCACTTATTGTAACTTACGGAAAAAATAAGTAAATCTGCATTGTCTTCCACTGTACCTCTAATCGACAACAAATCACCACCATCCTTCCGAGATGAACTGCCGTGAAGCGAACTGGGAGAGTGCCTCCGGACACCGAGCCATCTGCGCTTCCGCCCTCCCAACAGTCTCCTGGTGCAGTACTATCTGGAAGGAAATACTTTGGGCATCAGAAACAGCAATATCTTATTGGAATGGGGGTGATAACGTGGAGAGAGAAGGGAGGAGGAAGACATGGGCAGACAAGAGGGGGACGCAGTTGCAAAGGGACAGAGAGAGGGCCAGTGGGATGTAAACGGTGTGGGTTGGTGGACGAGGAGAGAAGGAGAAGAAGATTGGCAGAGAGGAGAGCGGAACAGGTGGATAAAGAGTGGGGAATGGAGGAGATGGGCTAGCAGAACTGGAATAATACACTGAAAGATATATATTTCGAATTGTTTTTGTGAGCGAAAAACACTTCATCAGATCATGTAATGTTATCATTTGATGACAAAAATTCAACTTCACAACGAGCGTAAGTGCAAGACTCTTATGAAAATCATGCTCTTTCTTAAACTTCTTGTAGTCACAAAATCTGATTATGAACTTTGATAAAAGAAAACGGATTACTTTGAAAGTGAAGTTGGCCCCTGTGAAATTTAACAAAGAATCTGTTCTCTACACAATTTGTCTTGTTGTTGTTGTGGTCTTCAGTCCTGAGACAGGTTTGATGCAGCTCTCCATGCTACTCTATCCTGCGCAAGCTTCTTCATCTCCCACTACCCACTGCAACCTACACCCTTCTGAATCTGCTTAGTGTATTCATCCCTTGGTCTCCCTCTACGATTTTTACCCTCCACGCTGCCCTCCAATACTAAATTGGTGATCCCTTGATGCCTCAGAACATGTCCTACCAACCGATCCCTTCTTCTGGTCAAGTTGTGCCACAAACTTCTCTTCTCCCCAATCCTATTCAATACTTCCTCATTAGTTATGTGATTTACCCATCTAATCTTCAGCATTCTTCTGTAGCACCACATTTCGAAAGCTTCTATTCTCTTCTTGTCCAAACTATTTATCGTCCATGTTTCACTTCCATAAATGGCTACACTCCATACAAATACTTTCAGAAATGACTTCTTGACACTTAAATCTATACTCGATGTTAACAAATTTCTCATCTTCAGAAACGCTTTCCGCGCCATTGCCAGTCTATATTTTATATCCTCTCTACTTCGACCATCATCAGTTATTTTGCTCCCCAAATAGCAAAACTCATTTACTACTTTAAGTGTCTCATTTCCTAATCCAATTCCCTCAGCATCATCCGACTTAATTCGACTACATTCCATTATCCTCGTTTTGCTTTTGTTGATGTTCATCTTATATCCTCCTTTCAAGACGCTATCCATTCCGTTCAACTGCTCTTCCAAGTCCTTTGCTGTCTCTGACAGAATTACAATGTCATCGGCGAACCTCAAAGTTTTTATTTCTTCTCCATGGATTTTAATACCTACTCCGAATTTTTCTTTTGTTTCCTTTACTGCTCGCTCAATATACAGATGAATAACATCGGGGAGAGGCTACAACCCTGTCTTACTCCCTTCCCAACAACTGCTTCCCTTTCATGTCCCTCTACTCTTATAACTGCCAACTGGTTTCTGTACAAATTTTAAATAGCCTTTCGCTCCCTGTATTTTACCCCTGCCACCTTCAGAATTTGAAAGAGACTATTCCAGTCAGCAGTCAATGCTAGAAACGTAGCTTTGCCTTTCCTTAATCTTTCTTCTAAGATAAGTCGTAAGGTCAGTATTGCCTCACGTGTTCCAGTATTTCTACGGAATCCAAACTGATCTTCCCCGAAGTCGGCTTCTACTAGCTTTTCCATTCGTCTGTAAAGAATTCGTCTTAGCATTTTGCAACAGTGACTTATTAAACCGATAGTTCGGTAATTTTCACATCTGTCGACACCTGCTTTCTTTGGGATTGGAATTATTATATTCTTCTTGAAGTCTGAGGGTATTTCGCCTGTTTCATACATCTTGCTCACGAGATGGTAGAGTTTTGTCAGGACTGGCTCTCCCACGGCCGTCAGTAGTTCCAATGGAGTGTTGTCTACTCCGGGAGCCTTGTTTCGACTCAGGTCTTTCAGTGCTCTGTCAAACTCTTCACGCAGTATCGTATCTCCCATTTCATCTTCATCTACATCCTCTTCCATTTCCATAATATTGTCCTCAAGTACATCGCCCTTGTATAGACCCTCTATATACTCCTTCCACCTTTCTGCTTTCCCTTCTTTGCTTAGAACTGGATTTCCATCTGAGCTCTTGATGTTCATACAAGTGGTTCTCTTATCTCCAAAGGTCTCTTTAATTTTCCTGTAGGCAGTATCTATCTTACCCCTAGTGAGATAAGCCTCTACATCCTTACATTTGTCCTCTACCCATCCCTGCTTAGCCATTTTGCACTTCCTGTCGATCTCATTTTTGAGACGTTTGTATTCCTTTTTGCCTGCTTCTTTTACTGCAATTTTATATTTTCTCCTTTCATCAACTAAATTCAATATTTCTTCTGTTACCCAAGGATTTCTACTAGCCCTCGTCTTTTTACCTACTTGATCGGCTGCTGCCTTCACTACTTCATCCCTCAAAGCTACCCATTCTTCTTCTACTGTATTTCTTTCCCCCGTTCCTGTCAATTGTTCCCTTATGCTCTTCCTGAAACTCTGTACAACCTCTGGTTCTTTCAGTTTATCCCGGTACCATCTCCTTAAGTTCCCACCTTTTTGCAGTTTCTTCAGTTTTAATCTACCAATAGATTGTGGTCAGAGTCCACATCTGCCCCTGGAAATGTCTTACAATTTAAAACCTGGTTCCTAAATCTCTGTCTTACCATTATATAATCTATCTGATACCTTTTAGTATCTCCAGGGTTCTTCCATGTATACAACCTTCTTTCATGATTCTTAAACCAAGTGTTAGCTATGATTAAGTTATGCTCTGTGCAAAATTCTGCCAGGCGGCTTCCTCTTTCATTTCTCTCCCCCAATCCATATTCACCCACTACGTTTCCTTCTCTCCCTTTTCCTACTCTCGAATTCCAGTCACCCATGACTATTAAATTTTCGTCACCCTTCACTATCTGAATAATTTCTTTTATCTCATCATACATTTCTTCAATTTCTTCGTCATCTGCAGAGCTAGTTGGCATATAAACTTGTACTACTGCAGTAGGTGTGGGCTTCGTATCTATCTTGGCCACAATAATGCGTTCACTATGCTGTTTGTAGTAGCTTACCTTCATTCCTATTTTCTTATTCATTATTAAACCTACTCCTGCATTACCCCTATTTGATTTTGTGTGTGTAACCCTGTAGTCACCTGACCAGAAGTCTTGTTCCTTCTGCCACCGAACTTCACTAATTCCCACGATATCTAACTTTAACCTATCCATTTCCCTTTTTCAGTTTGTCTTACTCGGGTGTAATCTGCTCTGGTAGTTACTCCGTGTTTCGATAACAGATCTGCAAAATCTAACTACAGAGATAAGCAGACGTGCAATGTGTACTCTTAAATCATTGATGTCGTTCTTGGTTCATACGTTTTTGACAATTGGTTTTAAATCTACATCTATATCTACACGGATACTCTTCAAATCACATTTAAGTGCTTGGCAGAGGCTTCATAGAAATACCTTCACATTTCTTTATTATTCGAATCTCGTATAGCGCGTGGAAAGAACGAACACCTATATCTTTCCGTACGAGCTCTGATTTCTCTTATTTTATCTTGGTAATCGTTTCTCCCTATGTAGGTCTATGTCAACAAAATATTTTCGCATTCAGAGGAGAAAGTTGGTGATTGGAATTTCGTGAGAAAATTCCGTCGCAACGAAAAACGACGTTCTTTTAATGGGGTCCAGCCCAAATCCTGTATCATTTCAGTGACACTTTCTCCCATATTTCGTGATAAAACGAAACGTGCTGCCCTTCTTTGAACATTTTCGACGTACTCCGTCATTCCTATCTGATAAGGCTCCCACACCGCCCAGCAATATTCATTTAATTCTTGAAATGGTTTGTTTGAGATGAATTAATTGTTTAATATTTTTCTTTATTTTTTCCCTACTGTTTTAACTGCTTCTTATTCTTTTCGTTTATTTTATTATTCAATATCTGGTGATAACAATTTTTACTCAAGATTAAAGAGGACGGATAAGCGTAGTGTAGGCAGTCTCCTTAGTAGGTCTGTTACATTTTCTAAGTGTCCTGCCAATAAAACGCAGTCTTTGGTTAGCCTTCCCCACAAAATTTTCTATGTGTTCCTTCCAATTTAAGTTGTTCGTAATTGCAATTCCTAGGTATTTAGTTGAATTTACGGCATTTATATTTGACTGATTCATCGTGCAACCGAAGTTTAACGGATTACTTTTAGCAATTATGTGGATGACCTCACACTTTTCGTTATTTATGCTCAAGTGCCAATTTTTGCACCATTTACATATATTATCTAAATTGTTTTGCAGTTTGTTTTGATCTTCTGATTACTTTATTAGTCGATAAACGACATCGTCATCTGCAAACAGCCTAAGACGGCTCCTTAGATTGTCTCCCAAATCGTTTATATGGATAAGTAACAGCAAAGGGCCTATAATACTACCTTGGGGGACGCCACAAATCACTTCTGTTTTACTCGATGACTTTCCGTCAATTGCTACGAACTGTGACCTCTGTGACAGGAAGTCACAAATCCAGTCACACTCCATAAGGACGCAATTTCACTATAAGCCGCTTGTGTGGTATAGTGACAAAAGCCTACTGGAAATCCAGAAATACGGAAACGCTCTGAAATTTTTTATCGGTAGCACTCAGCACTTCATGCGAATAAAGAGCTAGTTGGGTTTCACAAGAACGATGTTTCTAAACCCATGTTGTCTGTGTGTCAATAGACCACTTTCTTCGAAGTAATTCATAATGTTTGACACGCAATATATGTTCCAGAATCCTGCTGCATAAAGACGTTAATGATATGGGCCTGTAATTAAGTGGATTACTCTTACTATCTTTCTTGAATATTGGTGTGACCTCTGCAACTTTCCAGTCTTTGGGTACGGATCTTTCGTCGAGCGAATGGTTGTATATGATTGTGAAGTATGGAGCTAATGCATCAGGATATTCTGAAAGGAACCTAATTGGTATACAGTCTGGTCCAGAATACTTGCTTTTACTAAGTGATTTAAGTTGCTTCACTACTCTGAGGATGTTTACTTGGCAGAAGTTCTTGATGCGAATTCTGGAATATTTAAATGTTCAAATGTGTGTGAAAACTTATGGGACTTAAATGCTATCGTCATCAGTCCCTAAGCTTACACACTACGTAACCTAAATTATCCTAAGGACAAACAGACACACCCATGCCCGAGGGAGGACTTGAACCTCCGCAGGGATGAGCCGCACAGTCCATGACTGCAGCGCCTTAGACCGCTCGTGGAATATTTACGTCGTCTTCTTTTGTCAAGGCATTTCGGAAGGCTGTGTTTAGTAACTGTGCTTTGGCAGCACCGTCTTCGATAGTAACTCCGTTGCTATCGCTCAGAGAAGGCAGTGATTGTTTCTTGCCGCTAACATACTTCACATATGACCAAAATCTCTTTGGATTTTGCCGGCCGGGGTGGCCGGGCGGTTCTAGGCGTTACAGTCTGGAACCGTACGACCGCTACGGTCGCAGGTTCGAATCCTGCCTCGGGCAGGGGTGTGTGTGATGTCCTTAGGTTAGTTAGGTTTAAGTAGTTCTAGGTTCTAGGGGACTGATGACCTCAGAAGTTAAGTCCCATAGTGCTCAGAGACATTTGAACCATTTTTCTTTGGATTATCTGCCAGGTTTGGAGACAAAGATTCGTTGTGGAAACTGTTATGCGCATCTCGTATTGAAGTCTGCGCTAAATTTCGAGCTTCTGTTAAAGAACACCAATCTTGAGGATTTTGTATCTGTTTAAATTTGGCATGTTTGTTTCGTTGTTTCTGCAAAAGTGTTCTGACCCGTTTTATGTACCAAGGAGGATCAGCTCCGTCGTTCGTTAATTTATTTGGTATAATTCTCTCAATTGCTGCCTATACTATTTCTCTGAATTCAAGCTACATCTAATCTACACTTATATGCCTGTATGCTGAATATGTTCTTCCGACAATAATTTTTTTTTCTAAATGTCTTCACATTTTTTCTGCAGCAATTTTGTCTTAGCTTCCCTGCACTTCCTATTTATTTCATTCCACAGCGACTTGTATTTCTGTATTCTTGAGGTTCCCGGAACATTTTTGTACTTCCTCCTTTCATCAATCAACTGAAGTATTTCTTCTGTTACCCATGGTTTCTTCGCTGTTACCTTCTGTCCACCTATGTTTTCCTTCCCAACTTCTGTGATGGCCCTTTTTAGAGATGTCCATTCCTCTTCAACTGTACGGCCTACTGAGCTATTCCTTATGGTTGTATCTATAGCCTTAGAGAACTTCAAGCGTATCTTGTCATTCCTCAGTACTTTCGTTTCCCACTTCTTTGCATATTGATTCTTCCTGAGTAATCTCTTAAACTTCAGCCTACTATTCATCACTACTATATTGTGATCTGAGACATAACTGCTCCTGGATACGCCTTACAATCCAGTATCTGATTTCGTAATCTCTGTGTGGCCATGAAGTAATCTAACTGAAATCTTTTCCTAAGTCTACCTCCTCCTCTTGTGATTCTTGAACAAGGTATTCGCTATTACTAGCTGAAACTTGTTAGAGAACTCAGTTAGTCTTTATCCTCTCTCATTCCTTGTCCCAAGCTCATATTCTTCTGTAACCTTCTCCTCTACTCCTTCCCCTACAACTGCATTCCAATCCCCCATGACTATTAGATTTTCATCCTCATTTACATACATTATTAAGCTTTCAATATTCTCATACACTTTCTCTATCTCTTCATCTTCAGCTTGCGACGTCGACATGTATACCTGAACTATCGTTGTCGGTGATGGTTTGCGGTCGATACTGATAAGAACTACCCTGTCACTGAACTGTTCACAGAATCACACTCTCTGCCCTATGTTCTTATTCATAACGAATCCTACGCCTGTTACACTATTTTCTGCTGCTGTTGATAATACCCTATACTCTATCTATCTATCTATATCCGAATCCCGCTCCAGCTACTGCCAGGTCTGGGTGCTGACGAGTCCTCTCCATTTGGCTCAGTCCTCCCACCACTTTTCTTCCTCCACTTGCTACCAAGTCACACCTCTCCTTTCTACAGAAATTCTCACTCCCACTTTCCACAGTGTTCTTGGGCGCCCTCTAGGACTTTTCCCATCCACCTTTAGTTCTTCCATAATTTTGGGGAGTCTCTGCCCATGCATCCTTTTAACATGCCCATACCATCTTAATCTCTTTTTTTCAATTTCTTCTCTCATTCTTTGTTGTTTAAGGTCCTTTCTAATCTCTACATCCCTTACTCTGTCCATTCTTGTTTTCCCCTTAGCTGCCCTGAGAAATTTCATTTCCCCTGTTTGCAGTCTGCTCCAGTCCCTTTCTGTCATTGTCCATAGGTGACAATAGGGAGGAAATAATTCTTATACATAAGGAGTTTTGCTTTTTCTGAAACTTCCGTATTCCAAATCAGGTGCTTTATTGTTTGGTAGAAATTCCCTCCCTTCTGTAACCTCCTATTAATTTCGTTAGTTATTCTTCCATCCCTAGATATTTCAATCCCTAAATAAGTGAAACTTTCTACCACTTTGAGGGGTTCTCCATTCAAGGTAATATTCCCATATATATATATAAAAAACCCTATACTCATCTGACCAAAATCCTTGTCTTCTTCCACTTCACTTCACTGACACCTACTACATCTAGATTGAGCCTTTGCATTTCCCTTTTCAGATTTTCTAGTTTTCCTACCACGTTCAAGCTTCTGACATTCCAAGCCCGACTCGTACAACGCGTAACCTCCCCCTCACTTATCGACCTTAATCACAGTGAAAAATTAAACCCCCTGCACCTAATGGAAATTTGGGAAAAGCAATCGTCACCGAAGTTAATTTGTCAGTGAAGAGGGAGGAAAGGGTTACATCTTAATGAAAGGAAAAATGCAAATGAAATTGGTGGAAATTAATTTTGAGAAAAGGGTAAAATTAATAAAGAAAGTAAATGAGCGGTCGTTACATAAACAATTAATTGGCGTTAATTAGATATTTGAGATTTGGGGAAAATTACAGTCGCCATTCCTATGGACAACTACTATAATAATTGAAAATGAAAGATTAATGCACATATAATTGACACTAAAAGCGTGGCAACTGAAGGTTGACACATGTTGTGTGAAAACTGAATGTTTGTCAGAAGTAATAAATTTCGCTACACTCTGACTTAAATTTAGCAAAATAATTAATGAAACCAGAAAACTGAAAGTTAATTTAGTGACTGAAATTAAGAGTGAACTTTGTTTCTGAAGCACTACGAAATTCAATAGAATAAGGTCAGTCTTGGGCTACCTCAACAATCATTTCAAAAGCTACTAGAATCTAAGGAATTTACAAATAAGAGACTTAACTTTGAACTTGAATTAAATGATTCTGAACAATTAACAATAGTAAAATTTAGTACATACCAAGCTGAGCTGCAGTCACAGGTAAGCTAAAATATGGTAACAAAACTCGCAATCTTAATTTGTGCTTGTGTAATCTAAATATTGTAGCCATCTATGAATACTTAAACTGAACTTTGAAATTAAAGCAGTGAAATGGAATGATATTACTTTAATGCTGGCGTTTGAATTTCAACGACACTTGGGTTCATTCCGGAAATGGAAGGGATCCTGCTTGGTAATGCAATTGGGACAACGAGCAACAAAGGTTCATGCTAAGTTGCTGTATTTTGCTAATGGAATAATTTGAAAAGCTGACGGCTGCCGTACAGTTCTAAAACTTTACGTGCTTTCAGTCTTCCTTGTTGGTTGATTGAAGGTCTGAATTCGTCGATCGAGGAGGTGGCGACAATCACTCATTGTCGGCCATAGCTGTTGCAGAAACTGCTCGTTGACGCGCCTTCTTCTCGACATGGTCACCAGGCGAAATGGGCTCTTGATGTGCGCCAGCTAATGCTTCCCGTCCGCGACACCGTGTCAGAAACCATCATAGCAATTACATGCAGCCAAACCCTGAAAGCGCGGCAACTCGCGGGAGCGTCACACAACACACCTGCTCCACCGCCCTACTCCAGCCAGACTCTCTCTGCACGTGCTCCATGCGGCAGAGTCAACACTACCAAAGATCCTAAACACTTTGGTTCTCCACACGACCTATCGATGTAATCGTTCGATAGCATGGTTTTCTCTAGGCCAAACCCAGCGTAAAAATACAAATAATATTTACAAAACAAACCAATTATATCCAGAATGAGATTTTCACTCTGCAGCGGAGTGTGCGCTGATATGAAACTTCCTGGCAGATTAAAACTGTGTGCCCGACCGAGACTCGAACTCAGGACCTTTGACTTTCGCGGGCAAGTGCTCTTCCAACTGAGCTACCGAAGCACGACTCACGCCTGGTACTCACAGCTTTACTTCTGCCAGTACCTCGTCTCCTACCTTCCAAACTTTACAGAAGCTCTCCTGCGAACCTAGAACTTGCCCGCGAAAGGCAAAGGTCCCGAGTTCGAGTCTCGGTCGGGCACACAGTTTTAATCTGCCAGGAAGTTTCAAACCAATTATACATCGACATAAATACATACATACATACATACATACATACATACACACACATATATATATATATATATATATATATATATATATATATATATATATAGTAAAACGATTACAATATATAAAAACACAGAAATGTCATATCCTCAGGTAACAAAATAAGGAAAAAAATGTATAGTACAATAGATGGAAATAGGAGGATAGGAGGATATGCATTTCCGGCGTTACAAATGTTATCCCTCCGTTGATTATTCAATTTTTTTCCCGTGGTAACCTCCCACTTGGCATTCCTCTCTCTCAGATCTGTATGGGGGACTATTCCGGAATCTTCAACTACAGGTCCCATGTACTGTGGATACACATTATGTGTCTTTAATGCAGTGGTTTTCCATTGCCTTCTGAATCCTCATTCCGTTGATCATTGCTGATTCTTCCGCCCTAAAGGCGCAGCTTCCCACCCTTAGGACAAGAACCTCTGTCCCTTCCTCCCCCCTCTTTCACAAGGCCGTTGGCAGAATGAGGGTCACTTCTTATGCCAGATGTCTTCGGACGCGAATGCTGTATGTCTAACGAACCAAGAATGCAGCCATATCAAACCGCTGCCGTAAATAAAACAAACGTAATCATTACCTGTAATCCATTCTTCACAAATATAATCGCGCGAATGTAAAAAATCAATTTTTGTCCCTCCAGATTTCTACTGTATACTGACCCATAATATAATTCCTAAAATCTCCATTATCCCTTGCCGCCACTAAAGCAAAAATCGACTGTTCACATCTAACACCAAAGCACTACTAACCGTCTCCTTTCTTCTCCTTGCGATCAACGGATAAATCTGGCGCGCATCTTGGCAGAACGAAGATCACCTAAGACTCATCTCTGATCGGTGCAGCATCTCTGTCGAGGCTGTGCGCGCGTGTCTAAGCACTTCAGATCTTGCAAGCGCGATTTCAGACATCCAGAACAAGAAAAGTTCCTACAAAACAAACACTTTTCAACATACGCGGTCAACGGCGGCCACTAAGCTTACAAGGGAACCTCCCCATCGCACCCTCCTCAGATTTAGTTAGAAGTTGGCACAGTGGATAGGCCTTGAAAAACTGAACACAGATCAATCGAGAAAACAGGAAGAAGTTGTGTGGAACTATGAAAAAAATAAGCAAAATATACAAACTGAGTAGTCCACGCTCAAGATAGGAAACATTAAGGAGAGTTCTACCTCAGTAGCGCCCTGGTCCCGTGGTTAGCGTGAGCAGCAGAGATATGAGAGGTGCTTGGTTCAAGTCTTCCCTCGAGAGATAATTTTAATTTTTTATTTTCAGACAATTATCAAAGCTCAGGCTCACACACACACAATCAACTTCGCTCTCCAAAATTCCAGGACACGTTCAGATTTGCTTGGACATGTGCAGGATTTGACGGTCTACACACGGAAAAATTTGAAAGCGTTAAAAACATATGTTTGGACAGAGCACAGGGAAAACTGTGTGACTGTGAAACTGTTGTATTCATTTGTTGCAGTTTATGAGACAAAGTCTTATGTTTTCATCACTTTTTTGGGAGTGATTATCACATCCACAAGAATACCTCAATCGGGCAAGGTAGAAGAATCTTTTTACCCATTCGCCAAGTGCACAAGTTAGGTGGGTCGACAACATATTCCTGTCATGTGACGCAAATGCCGTCACCAGTGTCGTATAGAATATATCAGACGTGTTTTCCTGTGAAGGAATCGGCTGAACTATGACCTTGCGATCAAATGTTTTCGGTTCCCATTGGAGAGGCACGTCCTTTCGTCTACTAATCGCTCGGTTTTGCGGTGCGGTCGCAAAACACAGACACTAAACTTATTACAGTGAACAGAGACGTCAATGAACGAACGGATGGATAATGACTGCGAAAATAAAGAAATTGAAATATTCGCGCGAGGGAGGACTTGAACCAAGGACCTCTCTCTCCACAGCTGCTCACGCTAACCACGGAACCACGGCGCTCCTGATCTCACTTCCCATTTGATGTTGCCTATGTTTCACATAGACTATACAGTTTGTATATTTTGCTTATTTTTTTCATAGTTCCACACAACTTCTTCCTGTTTTCTCGATTGATCTGTGTTCAGTTTTTCAAGGCCTATCCACTGTGCCAACTTATAACTAAATCTGAGGGGGGGGGGGGTGCGATGGGGAGCTTCCCTTGTTAGTAGCTACGTTTGCGTGTGGTGCTGTACGCCCTCCGTCACTTGGCAACACCTTTCGCCTGTTGCTTGTTTCCTGCAGGAGACAAGGGCGCCCACCGCAGCCGTCATCCCCCACAACCAGGCCACGACGCCCTCTCGTCACGGACTACTCGGCGCCTCCCCTGCGTGCTTGCGTAACGCAGCGCGCCGCTGCCGGTGCACACTGAGCCGGGGGAGAGGCGGAGCCTGCGCCGCGCAGATAACGTGGGCAGCCCGGCCAGCAGCAGGTCAGGACAACTCCGCCCAGCAATCCATTCTTAGTTACAGTTCGTTCCATCCGTTTCCAGGGCTGCACGAATTTTGTGCGACGCAAAGCATACCGAGTAATAGCGTAAGGAAAACTTTACTTTTCACCCAAGCCCAAAGACGTGAATTTCTAAAATATATATACGAAGATGGTATCTGTTCTTTCGGACATAACCGAGTATAATGGGCGGGGGTACGACGAATTTAGTGCGGCACAATACGTTGAGAATGTGGGTTTCGCGGGAGGCGTGGCAGAGATAAATCCCTGCAGTCGCTCTATCGTCTGTATCCTTGGTGGCTCAGATGGATAGAGCGTCTGCCCTGTAAGCAGGAGATCCCGAGTTCGAGTCCCGGCCGGAGCACACATTTTCATCTGTCCCCGATGACATACGTCAACGCCTGTAAGCAGCTAAGGGTGTTCATTTTATTGTAATTTCTAAAATGCCTAGTTCAAAGTAACGGTCCAGAAGGAAAACTGGATGCAGAGTGAAGGTTTTCTGATCCAATGACCCACCTTTCTGAATATGTGAAAGGATTGTTAAGTGAAGGAATCCTGCTTAACAAATGAAGCCTTGTACTTCTTTTTGCAGTAATCTCTGAGCTCATAATGCCCAGAAACATTTCCCCTTTAAATGAAACCTGACAAATGTGCAAATGAGAACAATTTGACTAACTTTGTTTTCAGATTTAGTGTTGCCAAGAACTTCCTCAAAGCGCAACAGGGTTAACAGAAACCAAACCAAGACACAGCTGAAACCGTAATTCTGAAAACATACCTTATGCTACCACTTCTTGTACGTGTGTATGAATTACACCTTATAGATGTAATTCATGCGATGGAAGTGTTTTTGAGATCTATATCCTTCAACACCTAGTAAATTCAAAAGACATGACTACTGTGACAATAGAATTTTATATCGAAGTCTGTCTCCGCAAACACGTATCTTGACGTTCCACAGCAACGTGAAGTTACCTGCATAGCTGTAAAATTTCATTTAAAATTAAAACACCATCACTGTTGAAGGCAGTATATTCCTTCTAGGGTTTAAATGCAGTTAAAAAGAAGGTAGTACGTCCGAGATGATAGTTAACTAAAAACATACAGAGAAATGGAACACATCAGAGATAATTTTAATTAAGATCAGGGGAGTTAAAAGTAGATTTGTAAGAACCCCAAGTTATGTGCACACTTAATTCTCGTATATTGTTCAGAAAATGAATACAAAGTCTCATGTTTCATACTATATAAATCTCTTTCGGCAGACCACATCGAAGTAGAGTATCGCTGCCGATTCTGGCAAAAATCACTTATGTCAGCACTTTTCTGACGCAAGCGTTTCAGGAACTCTGACACCATTGGCTCTGGCCAAGTGTGATACCATATCTCCCGGAAACCAGACATCATCGTGTCACTGACTCGTAAAGGCTGTCGCGAATCCCCAAATCTCCACGTTGCAGGCCCCCAAACCCCTGACTCGTCGATGTCATCGTGCTGCCTGTCAATGTCGTACAAGCTCGGCCCCTCCACACACCCCAAGAATTCTTCTAATGAGGGAATCCCACTGGTATCGAGAAATATGCTCTACATTCTAGCTCAGTACTTGGGGTATTTGCCGTAAAAATCAATTTTTTTGCCGAAAAGTATCTAACGTATATGAGAAACTAGGCGCGTGTTTGCTATTGTGGGTCCCGTAACTGATATGCAATCTGGGGGGTAGAATCATGATTTAAGGAAAATAACACGCAGGTGGATTTATACTGAATTCACGCAACGTATGTAATGCAATCTTATAGTGGCCCTGGGATAAATCCTATATGGCGTGGCCAGCTTTTCACGTAATTTATTCGTCAAATTAATTGATCAAAGTTCCCGTCTAAAAATGATGATCGGGAAGGATTATGGTGAGTGTGACTCTTTAACAGATAAATACCATTCTAAAATATCTACAATTACATTTATTTTCTGTAAATGGAACACAAAACCGATCATGGATTTGTACAACAAACAGTCATGTATATTAATGTAAACAACACATGTAAATAGACAACACTTGACTGAGGTGTCGGCGAGAACCTCATAAAAACGACACTGCATGGAATCTAGAGTGCTTCTCTTCTACGAGAAGAGGGAGCAAAGAGAATATTTGAAATGAATAATATCAACAAACAAGTGGGTAATCAGATGCAGTATCAGGATGTCACCTAAGGAGCAAGTGGTTCTACAGATGCCACGGCTGAGAAACCTGATTTTGGGCGGGTGAAAAATCAGTTGAAACCCCACAGGCTGGAACTGCTTGTATTACCGACAGTACAACACAAGGCGGTGTGCTGAGAAAGGCTGTTACTCGTGGTCGATCATTGCAAGGAGATGGGCTCCGCCTTGGAGGCTGATTGGAGGGTTTGTCCGAGTGGCCGGACAAGTGAAACTGAAAACGATATTATTCTGCAACAAGGGCGGCAAAGTAGGTGAGCGACTCCCGTGGTCGTCAAGAAACAACTCTCCGATGCTCTTCCGCCCTGCACCCAGAGAGCGACCGCACTGCTTGCGTAAGAACTTAGTCAGTCGTTACTGAAATAGAAAGCTTCCGCCAATTATAGCCTTACAAGAAATGCTTCTAGACTCCCACTACACTACTCCGTCAGCCTAGGCTCCAGTACGATTCCTTCCTGCCAGTGCCCGACGGTGACTGCAACCGCGAACAGATATGACGGTCAAAGCCTCTACCAGGACTTTGCGCGGATATCTTCCTGGTGATGTTCGCCAGCGGTATATGATAACTGGGTTGTTACCTATGGCATCATTCTGTCAGCTATCCCGAGGAGCTCGGCGAAACGTCCTAGACAATAGCACTGCGTGGCGCCGAACAGCCGGGTTCCCTTTTGCCCAAAACATGAATCCTTCCCAAGAAAAGTGACCACAGACATTGTAAAACTAGCGAGCGTCCGTCGTTCTGGCCCCTGACACGCAGCATAAAAAGAGAAAGCTGCCAGCCAGGGGTCGAGATTCTGACCAGAATTCCCAGTGACCGGATATCATTACATCCAGATTACATTTTCTTTCTAAACAGGTGAAACTTTTGCGTCAGGAAAAGTTTACTATTTGAAAACTGGCAGGATCATTGCTTCAGTCAGCTGAAAAACGAATACAAATGAGAGAAGGCATTGCCAGACTCCCACTGGTGTATTCCTGGCGGGAACAGTCCATCCTGCTAACTCTCAAGTGACAACTACCTTAAACTGGACTATGGTGTTCTGTATTCTGTTGCTAAGCATGTACAGTTGCTTGGCCAGAGTTCCGATGTGTACACTCTTGAAACTGATGGCTACGCATTGTGACAATAATCTATATCGAACGAGATGGGATCCAAAATAGAATGACCACATAAAACAAAGAGTAATAAAAGCACATTGTTCAATGAGATTCGTAGAAAGAACCGTAGGGAAATTTAATTCCTTAGCGAAAGTCGTGACCCGAAACTCGTTAGACCTATTTTTCAGTTATTGCTCATCAGTCTCGGGCCCTTACCACTTTACGTTAATAGGCGGGAAGACAAGATCCAACGAAAAGCCGGCTCTCATCACGGAATCGCCTGGCGAGAGAGCGTTACCGAGATGATCGCCGGCCGGCGTGGCCGAGCCGTTCTAGGCGCTACAGTCTGGAACCGCGCGACCGCTACGGTCGCAGTTTCGAATCCTGTCTCGGGCATGGATGTGTGTGATGTTCTTAGGTTAGTTAGGTTTAAGTAGTTCTAAGTTCTAGAGGACTGATGACCTCAGAAGTTAAGTCCCATGGTGCTCAGAGCCAGTTTGAACCGAGATGATAAACAAATTACAGTGGCTGACGCTGCAGGAGAGGCATTGTGCATAATGGAGAAGTTTACTGTTAATACTTCGAGAGAGTATGTTTTGTAAAGAGGTGGACAAAATATTACTGCCTCCCCTCACCCCACATAGGGGTCCGAAGTGACATAACAAGAATATCTGGGAAATTAGATTTGATACACAAGATCGACAACAGGTGTTTTGTTGGTGGGTTACATAGAATTACCGAATAATTCCATTCATACTATGATTGATAATGCTTCTTTCACATGTGATTCGTTTCTATGATCCGATGAAAATGTGTGTATCATTTAGGGCACAATTTTAATATCTCTTCTCTCTGATTCAACGTGATAATCATCTGGTCATCTGGGCCTCTTAGCGAGTTCATGGTGCAGGGCTCGTTTGTGGCGTTTCCCAAAAGTGTCAAATTAGACAGATTGTAGGACAGACAGAGGTTTACCAGCTGCAGACTATTCGCGATTGGAACAGGAAAGGGGGAAGTGACAGTGGTACACGAAGTACCCTCCACCACACACCGAAGGTGGCTTGCGGAATATAGATGTAAATGAGAATGTACTTGCCATTTAATATATCAGTTAAATCTGTGTCCGGCTGTTCATCATTCTCATCACGAACATTGCTGGACCTTAATCTGTTAAAAGGACCAGTCAAATGAAAAGGGGACATAGTAAATAAACTGTCCATTATTTCAAGAGTAATCCCCATAACTGTTAATGCATTTCTCCGATTTTGACACAGAATGGTGAAAGTCTTCACGGAACAAAGTTTTTCTTCCGAAACAAATCGACGGCCACGAATGTCTTTCTTCAGGACTCCAGAAATATGAAAACTGTGTGAGGAGTGATCGGGACTGTGTGGGGGATGTGTAAGGTCTTCCCAGCGAAAAGTCTGCAACGTAGTCGAAACAACCATGGCAACGTGTGCGCGGGAATCATCCCGCAACAGAATGATGCCGTCCCTTAACCCACTATTCATTCATGACTTTCTGGAGCATGGCTTCACAGTTAACGTACAGTGGTACATGGACACTCTGCAAAAACTGAAGCGCGCCATCTAGTCCAAACGACCATGAACGTTGTCGGAAGGTAGTCATTACGACGTAGGATAACGGCTGCCCACATGTTGCCAAAATTGTCTGAAGTACGCTGCAGAAGTTTCGCTGCGAAGTCTTTCTACATAATCCATACAGTCCCGATATCTCCCTATGCTATTTCCGTATTTTTGAAGCTCTGAAGAAAGACAATCGTGGGTGTCGATTTGCTTCGGACGAGGAGGTGAGCGCCTGGGTACAGTTATGATTATGTCGGCAACCGCGAACAGTTTTCCATTCAGTAAGGTAGTTGTATTGAGAATTACTGCGATTACCTTTGAACCATTAAACAGTTTACTTAATTTTTTTCCATTTCCATCATTTTCATTTGACACCCAATTAAACAGTTTTGTCTGTCGCGCTAAGTGAAGAGAGTGAAGAAGATGTAAGTCTACTGTCATATCGCTGGTTTAGTTGTGGAGTATCTTTGCGGGCTGCAGCGTCTTGAGAGTCTGCGTGTGAGAGGTATTGTTAGTATGGAAGTTGAAGTGTTGCTACAAGTGTTATTACAGTAAAGTGATAAAATAAGTAAATGATTCAGAGGAAAGTGCGTCTAGAAGTAAAGTACTAATGAACAGTGATAAAGTATATGTGTATCCTCTCGTTGCGTCGCGTACCGTACAGTATCAGTCATCCGCGCCGTGTTCGGTCTCCCAGAATGAACTGATGTGAATCAGTAGAAATTAGTTACCATAAAAGAGTGCAATCAAGTGCCACTGATTTGTAGCGAATGTGAGAACGTGCGTTCGGTCATCGTGTTTCCGCATTATCGACAATCAGCCGCGCCGCGACGGTTACGCGCACGCTCGTACAAGTGAGAACTGAGACCTGAAAAACTAACTTTACGAACAGTGTGAAAATCACATTACTAATGTCAAGGAGGACTGGCACCAATTATCTGTGCATGCGTGACGAGCGTAAGAACTTCGTGCGATCGTTCGGCTTCCGCATCGTCAACAATCACCCGCGTCGTGTCGGTTACGCGTACGCTCGTTCGAATGATATTGTGGACTGTTAATCATCCATTAATTGGGATAACATTTCTGAATTAGAATGTAAACAGTGCAACCTGCGATTTTCCTTTAATCGTCTCAGAATACAGTTATTCATACCAGACGTCGAACAGTGTTGTGTTTTAACGTTGAGTGGCTCCCCTAAACCCGCTTGCATGATTCGATAGATAATTTCAGGCAAGCCAGCAGCAGTGTGGAGCAGAACATTACGATCGCAGCGGGATTACCAAGTACGTGGTGTGGACAGGGCGCACGGTCCGAAACGACTACCAGTTTAAAAGGGTCCCCCACACCTATTAGTACTCCCGGTCGTGTTACAAAGAGAACACAGAGGACTGTCACTTGCAATAAGAACAGTTCTCACAGACGAATATACCAAAACAGCCTTAGTAAAGCTTCATTAAACACTGGCAAGGTGAGTCCACAAAGTTCATATAACAGATTTACTTCAAATATTGCTCACCTTTAGTACGCCATTAAAACAACGTAATGTGCACGTAGCAAGGTGCACTACTATGGCAATTCCGAGATAATCGCAGAAGAAATTTTACGCGCCTGTTATATACCTGATGTACCCCTGCGTAAGTGCCGCACGTTACAATTCATGATGGTCAGGTGGTTAGCGTACAAGATACGAAAGACGAATGGGTGTGAGGGGACGGCTAGCCACCACCTCAAACTAAACTTTTAATCTAAATGTTTATCATCGCTGGTCATATTATTTAATTTATATGGCATTGGAGAGCTAACATAATTTTAAAAAACACGTGTGTTTGAATGACGTTTTGGTGAATTTCTTGTTATTTGACTACTTACTATTTATAATTAAATTTAATTATTAGAACAAACATATTTATAACTATCGACAAGTAAATGAATAAACTCAAAGAGTTTTCCTGAAAATGTATGCCTGTCGTGATTTGCGAAATCCCATATACACGCAGTCTAGTAAGGTACCCAGAACTACGTTGCACCTCGACGCTTCGAGCTGCAGACATAGAGGCAGGCCTCATTTGCCACGACGTTGCTAATGTAGCAACAGCGAATAGTGTAGGGGCCAATTTTTTAATTTCACAGAATCTACACCTGTGCAACAGAAATGAAGTTTTCAGCGCGAGACGAACCGTCGCCTGATACACCTTTAGCTTATGAAGTTCAAACGCTAACTAGTTGACCACCATGAACTCTGACGTCCAGAATCGACGTATAGGTACATCAGTTACATAAATAGAAGTGTAAAATTTCTCTTGCGATTGTCTCGGAATTGTCAGAGTAGTGCACGTCACTACTTGCAAAGTATGTTGTTTTAATGATTGATTGATTTTTATTGCCCAAAAACAAAACATTTACAGGGATGTAAAGCTTGTATAAGCAACGTCAATAAATGTACAAACAACAATGACAATAAATACACAAATAATTAATGTATGTTAGAAATTATGCTCACAGAAATCTTCCATTGTATGAAAACAATTTTGAATTAATAAAGTTCTTACAAATATCGTAAATTTTTTCAGCTTCAGACTCTTAACTGACTCAGCTAGTTTATTAAATAGCGTACAAATGGCGTACAAAATTTGAAGTAAACCCGTGATCCAAACGTCGTGCCCTCCCCTCGTCAGAAGAGAGCTAAAAAGGGTATTGAACTAATAATTTATTTAAACTATTGCTAATTATTTAAGTATTTTTATAGTCGTGATTTGTCTGCTATTGATCATTTCTGAGAGACATGCTTTACGTCCACAAAAAATTGTCGCATATTTATAACGATTTTGTAATTCAGTGTCGTCCGTACTACAGTTTCCTGAGGTATTTATCACGACTTCTGAAACAAGTTGTATGTCGTTAACATATGCGAAGGATTTCTCTTGGAAGTTACAGCTAGTTGGTGTCCGATGAAGAATGCGGACTGAAGTGATGGTACTTTATTTTCTGTTCTTTTGTGGTTTACCTCATACACTTTTTTTTCAAATGTGGCACGTCAATTGAGAGTAAGATCAGCTTTATAAGCATATCGTTGCGCCATAATCGCTTCTGCCATCAGGGCTGGATGATGAAACGTCGCGTGGGAAATCTGTGTTGTTCACTACGAAAGTAAATAAATTTCCTGCCGTGACCACCAAACTGCCCATAAAGCGCCACGCTCCAGCCTGACTTTTAATGCTCCCTTGCCACGGCAAACAAGACGTGGCAGCTTCGGCCGTAAATCACGGAGGAAAATGAGACGCGCCGCGCTTTACGGAGGTCCGTCGGGGAAGATGTTTCTCCCACAACAGCGCCTTCTTCTGTGCTACTTCAGAGAACGAAACATTTGATTGCAATGGTAGTCCTTGTGCTAGTACTACAACGTGAAGCTACTGCAAATGTAACTATGTGTTTCTTTAGCAACCTAAGTAAATATGTAACAGTAAATTTTGCTACATTTAATAAGTCATCACCAGATGATGTTCAGAGTTTCAGAGGAAGCGTTAACAACAGCTGATTTAAACATGCGAAATACAACGCAAGAAGCGTGGATAGCTATGTCAGAAGAACTGGCTGTCACAGCAGAGAAAGAACTGGGAAAAGGGACAAGGCCAAGTATATATTCATTCGACAACACTGTAGACATTAAATGCAATTAACAGAAGGAGAATCTATAAAAAGCAGCAAATGATGCGTGCAAAATGGAAACACCTCCGAAAAATCACATTATTTAATAAAATTTCACCCAAATAGCCATAAACAGTTACTTCGCTTAACATTTTACATTTACATATTATATTTTTGCATATTCATTTATCGATTTCACTCTTTTACTGCACAGTTCTATGTGATATCGTCCAAAGGTTTCGTTACACCCGCGTGACCACTACGGTCGCAGGTTCGAATCCTGCCTCTGGCATGGATGTGTGTGATGTCCTTAGGTTAGTTAGGTTTAAGTAGTTCTAAGTTCTAGGGGACTGATGACCTTAGAAGTTAAGTCCCATAGTGCTCAGAGCCATTTTTTCGTTACACAGTCCACGTTCTCCTGTTGTGGTTGGGTCGTGTTAAGTTTTGTTTTTGCAGATTAGATGATAAAAGCCGTGAATAGAAAGTCTAGGTACGACATGTCGCTGTTCGAGGTTTGGTGCTGTCCATGTTCGTCATTGTTTCGGCGCCATAAAACTCCGGCCATATATTTCTTTTTTCGTTACAATTGACATTAAGTCAACGCGTAGCAGGAATGGCTAGCGGTAAATGTAAATCGGTAGGAGTCTAGATGCTGCATGAAGAAAATGAAATAAATCTGGAGCAATGGGAAACAGTTGCATGAACATCACAGGTTTTATGTAAATCCAGTAATAACCAAGGGAGGGAAGACTGAAATATGGGAGTAATATATAGAGGGAATAAATATAGGGCAGGTATTTGCAATGAATATTATTAAAATGGGAGATAAACTGGACAAAGACGAGATGTGGATAATACATTGCGTGAAGAATTTATTACAGTACTGAACGACATTCTCACGGAATCGTTAACATTCTAGGGAGACTAAACTATGACGAGGCTGTTAAACCTGGTATGTAGAGTGTATAAGACAGACGAGATAGACTTCATGATGCTATAATCGCAATACAAAAAAAAGGCAGAAGAGGACAGGTGTATTACCAGACCGTATATTATGTTTGCAAAATACCCGAGTTACTAACAAAAGATTGCAACGGCTGATACAAGGAGATTTAGGGGAGAACCTATTCTGGAGAAACATAGAAATAAGTAGACAACAATGACCTCACGTCTTACCTTGGAATGAAAAAATCAAACATATATTTATAGCATTTGCGATTTAGAAACACTTTCGACAATTTGACTTGAACAGAATGTTTGAAATTCTGAAGTTGTTAGAGATAAAATCTAGGAAGGGATTAGTTACCTGAAACTTTTACAACAGTCACTCTGCCGTAATAACTTCAGTGTTTGTCGATGATTTAATTCTGGCATAGATAATGATTAGAAGATAAGCTGAACGGAATGGCGAGTGTCTTGAAAAGAGAAATCAAAATGCATATAAGCCGAAGTAAAACAGAGGATATGGAGTGTAGTTGATTCATCGCAAAATATAGTCAATTAATCAAAAGTAATTTATATAGATGCTGCGATACTGAAATACTCTACACTTATTCCTAATTACCACTAGCAGCACCCGTTACACAGAGAATTAGCTCTGATCAAAATTTCTTTTAACTTAATTTTGCTGTTTTACTTTAATGAAGTAAATGGGCATTTCTGTCTTTACACTCTAAACCTTGTTGCAGACAATTGATTGAGAATCACATTGCGCTGCAGT
Organism: Schistocerca americana; assembly: GCF_021461395.2. Classification (NCBI taxonomy): domain Eukaryota; kingdom Metazoa; phylum Arthropoda; class Insecta; order Orthoptera; family Acrididae; genus Schistocerca; species Schistocerca americana. The sequence continues at coordinate 40,649,972 of NC_060120.1, forward strand.
GGTAGAAACAGAGTCCTATAAGTTTAACATATCCTTGGCGGCACGTCCCATGTTTCGTAACTATTGCCATCCGAAATCTGGTCATTCTTTTTAAAACACCATGTAAGTTTAGATAAGAAAAGAGAAATGATACTCCTACAAGAAACTGACAGAGAACTAAACGATCTAAGTAGAAACAAGACCCATGGAGTAGAAAACATTCCCTCAGAATTACTGAGATCCATGGGGGAGCCAGCCATGACGAAACTGTTCCATCTGTAAGTGTGTGTGTGTGTGTGTGTGTGTGTGTGTGTCTAAGATACATGAGACGCATGAAATACCATCAGGCTTGAAGAGGAATGTAATGATTATAATTCCAAAGAGAGCAGCTGCTGGCTGGGAGGGGTCAGAAAGGGGGGATATTTCTGAATCTTTTTGTAAGTCATGGTTGCAAAATACTGACGTTAATATTTGCAGAAGAATGGAAAAACTGATGGAAGCTGACCTCAGGAAACATCAGACTGGGGTCTAGAAATACTGAACCTATGACTTACTTTAGAAGAAGCGTTAAAGAAAGCCCAACCTACGTTTATAGCAATTGTAGAATTAGATAAACCTTTTGCCAGTGTTGAATGGAATGGACTCTTTGGCATTCTGAAGGCAACAGTGACAAAGTACAGGAAGTGAAAGATTACATACAGGTTATTCAGAAACCAGACTGAAGTTAAAAGAATCGAAGGGCATGACAAGGAAGAAGTAGTTGAGAAGGAAATGAGACACAATTGTAACTTATCCCTGATGTTACTCAATATGCACAGTAAGTAAGCAAAAAAGTGAAACAAAGATAAATATGACGAAGGAATGAAAGTTCATGGATAAAAAATAAAAACTTTGAGGTTTTGTTATGACACTGTAATTCTGTCAGAGACAGCAAAGGACTTGAAAGAACGTTTGTGAAGTCTGACATTTTCAAGGAGGAGACGGCTGTCTAAATGTAGTATATTAGGCCTAAATATTTTTAAAGTATAAAAAAAGACCGCAGTTTCATATTATAATTAAATTACATTAAATAGTTTCGGTTGATTTCCACAACCATCTTCAGATCTGTAAACAAATGCAGGAAAAGTATCCTAACAAAATTTCATATGATCTAGTGGGATATAGAGCCACTGTATAAAAGCTGACCAAAAAATGTAATGGAGGGCCAATCACTATAGCAAAAGTGAACATTTGACATATAAATTTAATAGGATGGTACAAAATAAGTTAATAGTAATAAGATAACATGCCATCGAAAAATTAAAAATGTCTTGCATATGTTTGTTTATGTATAACATCTTTACCCATACTCTTTTTCTAAACATTGCAAGGCAATTTAGTGAAACTTTAATATCATTATCGTAAAATCTGATAAGTAGTTGCGAAACTTGTATAAGGGAAACTCTTATTCTGACATGACACTATTCAAACATTTTCTGGGACCTCCTACTATCGGACACATCAGTATTCGGATAGGGAACAAAAACAGAAATTAAAAACTCTTCCTATAAACCATGAAAAATAAAAAAATATTATCCAACGTCTCCTAACAATTCTGCTGCAATGGTCCTGATGCAACAGACAGTTTACCTCTTCTTGCTGCTGCAACTGCGTAAATATATAGCATCCAGCAAGTGCTAAAATAATGCAAAACAAATATTGCGATCCACGCTGAGTGCAGTGCATGGTCACATCTACTAATGCAACTACGCCTTTGTTTTTATAGAAACTGAATGATCAGGAGGGGTTTGGTCAACAAGTCTTAATCGGTGTAAAAAAATGAAAGAAATCAATAAAAACTTATAATTTACTACAGCCTGAAAATTGAAGATTCATACACTGACTAACTTTGGTCACACTTTTCTTTCCCTAGGAAAGTTTGATTAGTAAAAAGCTTTAGTTATTCCAGAGTGACTATAATCAGTAATCACATATCCGGTCACAATAAAGATATGAATATTCTTTTAATGCATGCATACACAAATCTGACAAAAAACCCTTCACTGCACAAATAAGTAACAACTATGTGCACTAAAAAAGGCAAATTGCTAAAAATGCCCTATTAATTCCAAAATCTTCTCCAGCGCTATTAGCATGGTAACGGCAGGCTGCAACCTCTCCTGATGTGGCTTCTCTCCATGCCACTCTGCATCTGACTTCTGCCATATGGTTTTTGCCTGCTGCCACTCTTGATAATAATACCTCAGAGTCTGTGTATGCGCAACAGCAGAATCTGGAGCCAACTTTTAAACGAAAAAAAAGATATAAATGTCCAATTTTCATAACCTCAACCAGCAACTTTAAGAGTTTTGTGGGGTGGTTTTTGGGTAATATGTTAGCAAGCAGCAAATGCAAAATTATTACATATTAAAACTTAGAAAAATAGCATCAGGTGCTTTACACAAGTGATTAAATTCGTGCACATAAGCAGAAGATTACATAACTTATTTACATAGTAGGAAAATGTTAAGCTGAACAGTGTAGTCAAGGAAAAAAATATGCAAGTATCATATTTGGCCTATGAGCACTCATATTCACACAACAGTAATAGTAATTCATATGACTGGGCAACAATATGTTATTTACAGTTCTCCAAGAATGTAAAAATGTCCTTCAATTGTGTAGATACAAATGTTACGTAGAACTGTAAACAGTGCAAAGAGATAAAATACGTACACAATCATTGTGTAGATAAACACTCATGTCTGCATGACTTGGCGGTAGTTCATTTGACAAAACAACAAAATCTTATTTACAGTTCTTCTAGAAAGTAAAAATCATCTGGCAGTAGAAAACAAAGTAAAGAAACACATGTTTTGGTACAGCAGAATCAGGGAACAAACGCTATGTCCACTGACAACCACACTGAAATGTTAATATATTCATTTGAGGATATGGAAGTTTAAGGTATAAGCAGACTCAAGGACCAGTTATATACACACCCACTGTCAACCATACCAAAATGTTAACTTATTCGTTTGAGGAGACTCACGTTTAAGGTGTAAGCAGACACAAGGACTAGTTACATACTCTATGTCTACTAACAACCACGCAAAATGTTAACATATTCGTTTAAGAATACACAGGTTTGAATTGTAAGCAGACTTAGGGACTAGTTGCTTATACTGTGTCCACTGACAACCACGCTGAAATGATAATATATTCATTTGAGGACACACAAGTAGGATGTGTAAGCAGACTCAGAGACTAGCTATGTACACTATATCCACTGAAAACCACACCAAAATGTTTTAGTGTGTAACTCGTTTTCAAATTCAGATAAAGATACTGTACATAATCAACACTGATCTTATAAGGCACAAGAATACCTTATCAAAATCCAAAAACTTCGAGATAAGATCATAAAAGTGTTGAAGTTGGATCTCTTTGAGAAAACAGGTTCTCATAATTTACACAGAATATCAAAACTCTCTTATATGACATAATAGCAGAAATGAGTTATATCGAGTAAGTTATATACAGTTCAGTATGAAATGTACATCATGTGAACATGCACATTGGCTCAGTGCCCAGTAAATGACTCTTGTATGACCGTAGATGACTACCTAAATGTGACAGACTTCCAGAATGAGATTTCCACTCTGCAGTGGAGTGTGCGCTGATATGAAACTTCCTGGTAGATTAAAACTGTGTGCCGGACCGAGACTCGAACTCGGGACCTTTGCCCGCGAAAGGCAAAGGTCCCGAGTTCGAGTCTCGGTCCGGCACACAGTTATTGTGACAGACTTGCTATACAAATTCATTTTCTCATGGTGCAGAATACAGCATACCATGAAGTACATATTTTGATCTACAACATGCGAAATATGTGATACATAACATCAATGAATTACATAGAAACTCGTCCAAAGTCATTAATAGTGACACATTCAAAAAAATGTTGCAATTAATCTTAGATCGCATAGTTTATATATATATATATTAATTAAATGTGATTTAAATTATCACATTCAGAATTACAGATATGCAAACAAAGTAAAAGTTCATATAATCCAATTTCTGTAGTAGATACTTAAGAGAAATGTACACACACACACACACACACAAACACACACACACACACACACACACACACATATATATATACAAGGTACCTCGTCAGTGTGGCTGGAAGTACATCGGACAAGCAGTGCGCACTGTGGAACAACACAGGGAAGAGCATGAGAGGTATTATAGCCTACGGTATCCAGAGAAATCTGCGTTAGCTGAGCATGCGTTAGAAAATGGTCACCACATAAAATTTGACGATACCTCTGTCGTGGCTCGATCTAATGGCTTATGGGACAGTTTAATAAAGAAAGCAATTGAAATAAAAATTACCGCAAACACCCTGTATAGAGACGGTGACTTGCAGCCCAGCACTGCGTGGGATCCAGCGATCGCGCGGTTGAAGAGGGCACATCGAACGCCGACTCAAACATGCCCATATATGGCAATGTCATGGGCACCAGTGACGTCACAGCCGGCAGCTAGCGTATATAAGGGTGCACCAACAGCCACTGGCAGTTATAAGACTTGACAATGGCGAAGGAGTGCTTGGCCGAAAGCTCGTGTAGTTTTAAGCAATTGACGCGGTAGGAAACACGAGAACATTTTATTCGAGAAACTTCATTATGTGTGCAAACTATGTTGCTGAAAAAAGTCGTTATCTTAGAAACTCAAAATCAAGTCTACTCCGCTATACCAAGATCTCAAAAGAAAAGTTCCAGATTCAAGAAATAAGATAACAGTATTACACTCCTTATTGTAATAATGCATATATAGATGAAAGAAAATTGTCTACTTTCATTGTATTACTACCTTGTCAGTTTATGCTTAGCAAATTCAAAGTACTTTTCTTCAGACAACATAAATCATAGATAGTTATTATTTTTTAAAATTCCCTGTTAATTAGATTGACAGTAAAATATTCATTAACAGATACACATATTAGTTGAAGGGTATGAAACTGTGTTGAAAGCTAAGGAAGAAAATGCACTCAACAGCTGGGGCTCTTAAGCTCTACACTGCATATGTTTGATAAAGAACTGTAAACCCTGTAGTGTATTACTCTTTGCGTACTTTAATGTTTGATAGATGATGAAGAACTCGAGATTTAGATGGGCGAATGGTTTCCAGTTCAACAGTGTTTCCATGTGTGATTCGGTGTACGCAAAAAGGACCTTCATACACCAATAAACGCTGGCTAATTAAAGAATTTTCGTTATGATATAAATGATAGTATTTAAGCAACACTTCCTGACTTATCTGACTCATCTGTAAGTACTTAATGTTAACTCACGGATTCTATAGCTTCCTCCTTTCCTCTCCAACTTTCTTCATATTTTCCAATGCTAAATTAGTTCACGGTGTCTTAAATGTCATGGCGTAGGGAAGGCTATTAATTGTTTTATATGAACTGGTGATGGTTTAGTCTTTAATACAAGGAGTGGAGGTAAGGTTGTAGAGTAATTAGGTAGTTAGAATGATATTTTGAAAACCTGACAACATGAGACAAGTTTCTGTGTTGACAACAGCAATAATATCTCCCAACGTTTACCTAATCTTGTCATGATGCGTTCAGAAGGGTTACAAGATGGCATAAAACGTGGTATTAATATTGGTTTAATTTTTCTGTGTCTCATATTTTATCCATATATTAGAACGAAATTGTGAGCCATCATCAGAAATTACTTTGTAACATGCCCTATTTCTTCCAGAAAATGCTTTACGAATGCTATAGAAACAGAGTTTGCAGTTGCTTTCCATAAAGGTGTGAATGACACGAATGATGATGTTTCGATCTCGTAATTGGATGGAAAATGTTAACAATAGTCAATTCTCTTAGTTTCACAGGAATAGTCGGAACTAGTGGTATTCTATGCTTAACGATGGGTGGTTTTGTCTTTCGGCAGAGTTTGCGTTTTGCTAAGACTATACAAATTCGCTTTGCCACATCGTTGAAGTAACATGCATCCCGTAATTTCTGAAAAAAATTCTTAGCACCAAAGTGTGCGTAACTGAGATGTGTGTACTAAATGAATTTATTGACGAGTTCGTCTGGGAGGCACAAAACCCCAATAGGACTGTCAGGACATCTACCTCTGAATAAAATGCTGTTACGTGCAAGGTAAAATATCATCTCCCAGTATTTCATTTGTTTTCCGATTTCTATTTCATGTCTTTCCGGATTGGATCCTTCTCCTGTTCATGAGAATTATCACATTATGAAGGTAAAATAAAGTTTTCAAAAGCTCGGGTTCACGTATATAACGCTCTAAAATTATTTTCTTTGTAATCTTCCACATTATTCTGGACTAAACTGACAGGTTCACGTGAGAGTGCATCAGAAATAATGTTTTCTGAACCCAGAAAGTAAATCACAGTGAAATTGAATTCCTGAATGAACAATGATCATGATTTAGTTTATTTATCATAAGAAACTGAAGCGCCCAATGATCGATATATACTTTAGTGTGCTTACCTAGCAGAAAGTAACGAAATTTATCAAATGCCCATACTATTGCTAATGTTCTAGCTCGGTGACAGAATCGTTATGTTCACCTTTGGTTGAAACTCGGCTGGCAAAGGCTGCACTTTTCTGCGTAAGAATTCAATTTTCTACAACTTGAAACAAGTGAACACGGAGACAAAATTTTGAGCCATCCGCCTAAACGCAAAAATCACGAGATAAATCAGAATGTGATAATACGGGTTCATTATGCAGTGCAGTTTTCAGATCATCATATTCGGTATAGGCCCCATCATCCCAGACCCCAAACTGTACTCTTATCTGTGAGTCGAAATAGTCTAAGTGTAGACCAGCTCTGTAAGCTGATGAAACGCCGATGAAACTTCAAAAGGCCTAAGAGGATCCAAAGACCTATGAATCTCCTAAGTTGTCTTCTGTTTGTAGGTATAGGCATCTCTTAATATTGTTTTCAAATTTACTGGATCGCATAAGATATCTTTCGTAGAGAAAATGTGACCAAGAAATTTAATTTGCGTTTTACCGTATCATGATTTTTCTAAATTGACTGTAATGCAATGTTCAAGGAATGTCTGTAATAGTTCGCTCAGTACTTGGTTGTGTTCTGTCCACGAATATTCGGTGATCAAAATGTTGTCAACACACGTGAAGATCCTATCTTTCAAGAGTTTTCTTAAGATAGTGTTCAGAGCTTGAACAAATGCTGCTGATGAAACATTGAGACAAAATGGTAATTTTCGAAACTGACAGCAGTTTCCAAAACATAGAAACATGGTACGTTTCCTACATTCAGGATGTAATTCGATTTGCTAAAAGATAAATGTAGAGAAGACATTATCTTTACAACATGAAATGTCTGTAATAATTCGTCCAGTGTTTGTGGTCGATCTGTTTCCGGTTGTATTGTACTGTTCATCTGTATGGAATCGAGAACAACTGTAATAGAATCGTCGGTCTTCTCAACAACGTGTAATAGGCTGATGTATGAACTCACAGCGAACTCAATTATCCCCTGATAGAGCATCTATTGTATCTCCTCTTTGACCTTTTGTCAGTATGTCAACAGAATTAGACAAGGTGGCACAAAAAAATGTATTATGTTCCTTAACTTTGAATTCACGAAGAAAATTTTGTATAACTCCTGCCTTGTGCAAAGAAACTTCAGAATTGTGATTTTAAAATTCCTAGTAATTTATGTATGTCTGCTTCAAAATTTACTTCATCTCTGTGCACTTTGTTTTTAGTTAACTGTTCTGTGATAACGGAGTGTTCACCTTCACAATAGAATGTTGTTATGTGGTTCATGCAACCGTCAGACAAATTCAGTGAGTGGTGCGCCTCGAGCAGAAAGAGAAAATGCGTACAGTTCACGTCTCCATCTTCCTCTGTTAACCGTCCTTGAAATTTAAGTATTACTGGTATGTAATTTACACGTAACACCAGTTCATTATCGCAAAAATTTAACATCGCTTTCTATTCACGTAGAAACCCCAAACCAAAGTTTGCCTCTGTTCACAAAAGAGGAATGACGAGGAAATTCATAGAACACTTCTGTCCCTGACACATTAAAACTAGAAAAATATGATTCCGTACATCTGAAATCTTTCCTTTAATCATTCCTTTCTATTTAGTTCTTGATATGACTAAATTAGAGAAAGAGATGGCTTAACACATGTACTAAACGTTGTCTCAGTAGTCACTTTAACTGGGCTACCAATCAAGTACAGCAAAAAGTGAAACTTTTGCTGGGGAAATTTTTAGATGTAGAAGTGTATTTTCACCGTCGTCATTTTCTTGTAACAACGTCTCTCTAATGACATCAGAACCTACAAGGTTAATATGGTTCGCACGTAGACTGTTGGCATCTGGGTCTGGAAACCATTCGTTTGCACCATGGCTGCTGGTAATTGCTACGCTGGTTCGTTTTCTTTGGAAATCTGTGGTAAATTTCTATGGGACCAAACTGGTGAGGTCATCGGTCCCTAGGCTTACACACTACTTCATCTAATGTAAAGTAACTTACGCTAAGGACAACATCCACACCCATGCCCGAGGGAGGACTCGAAAATCCGATGACTGATCTGCGCGAACTGTGGCAAGGCGCCTCAGACCACACGGCTACCCTGTGCGGCTGGTTCGTTTTGCCTGGAGTTGTTGCGTGGGTTGGGCTGTCTGGTGTCTACAGTTGCACCACACTGAGAATTTGAATTTATATGATCACCCCAATTCTGATTTGATCTGTCATCATAATTATTTCATCTTACGCAACTGTTATTAGTATTATTATCACATGGGCTCGATGCTCTGATTTCTACAATCTGAGCACCCCGTTCGGAATCAGAATTTGTGCTGTCACGCCAATTTCGATTTTCGATTTACTCTGTCGTTATCATTAAGTCTGACATTGTATTCATTGCCCTAAAGTCTATGTTCACGTGATCTGCAACCTATGTTCCTCCACTGATAATTCCGAGGGTCACGATAATCATTTCTCGAGCGTCTGTAACATGTATTGTAGGGATGATGTGCCATATTATGCATGTCTTAGTAACGTCTCTCATGATACCGTTCACGCGAATTCTATTCCCGTATTCGGTTACTCCGTGGGCAGCAATTTTCCCAGTACTGATTATTATTGTTTCTGTGATCATTATCGTCAAATTCAATGTGTTGCAAAAGAGCTTATAATGATTCCAAGTCATCCATACAACGTCCTGCCATAACTAAATGGAGTAATCTGACAGGTAATTTAGTCAAACAAATGCGGATTAGTTCCGACAGACTGTACGGATTAGTTAAATACCTGTTCATGCACATCATGTTTTCAAAGTAGTGCACAAGAGTTCAGATATGTGAATGTTCATAATTCTGCAACATAATAACGTTATGTTTCACTCAATCTTGAGATGTTTCAGACCAGTAGGCGAACAAAAGTCCGTGACAAATATCACCATATTTGTGACGTTGACGTGCTCTCAATCTCATTCTTGTTGCAGGTTCTTCTTCGAGATAACTGCAAATGAGTTTAAGTATGTGGCCAATTGCCCATGTTGGTGGGAAAAAATATTCAAATTGTTGTAACCACTCCCTTTGGTGACTTTATTTGCTGGCCTTGCAAAAAATTTTAAATTTCCTAAGTCTGAGAAAATACTTTTTATCAAAACCGTCGTTTTTCTGAACGGATGAGTTTTCACTCATACCGTAACTCACCTTCCAGTCATTGTGTCCTACAAACATATCACATTCACGAGAGAAGTGATCAGCATTTACAAAATTAGTGCATTCATTGTGATTTGCAATATCATAATTATTGAACCTACTGCTATCTTTATCAAGACTGTTCTTTTCTTCGTTATTGGCATGATGTTGCTGTATTTTTCTCACATCATGCTTATTTTGCTGATTAATCGTCATCTGCCCTGTCTTAAAACGTTGCAGAGACTGAAATTCTTCGGTATCACTGAACGGAACTTGATGAGTGTCGTACTGACCTTTTACCTAACTCATTGGCCATTTCTGTCACTAACTGGGATAATTCTTGACTCATTTTGCAACTGTCATCAACTGATTCCGCGTCTTTGCGTCTCGAATTTTGTGCTAATTTCTGTGTTTGCAATTCTTGTTGTTACGTCTGTTGTCTCAACTCAACAATGTCAACAGACTATACATGGTCAAGTCTGGACACGAGACCATTAATATCAGACTTGAGTTCCTCATGTACCTGAGTTTCCAACCGTTCTGACATTTCCTCGAATTTACGATTTAATTTGTCATTAATCTCATTCCTAGATCCTTTGATTTCTCCACGAATTTCCCTTTCGAATTTTTAATCTCATCAAACTGAGCTAGTGTTAATTGTGTAACATTGTTACTGAAAGAGGGGAAGAGAAAATTAGTTTGGTCTGTAGAGGTAGAAGCAATATCTTAATCTCCACGGTATTTTATCCTTTTGAATGCGTGTAGTTCCCTGCAGTTCACCACACATGATTGGCAAATAATAGCATACACACTGATTATTCAGAGTATTTTTTGAAAGTTTCTTGACTTCATCATACTGATAAGAATTTTCTGCACTGTCTCAAATTTTACGAAACGTTCTTTTGAACTACTTTTGCAGTCTTGCCTCTTTCTGCCTGTGCTCTAGTTTTCGTTATCGTTGTACCAATAAAGAAACAAATTCTGAAACAGAAAATTACTGAACTAAAAATGTTTGAATTAATGCGGAACAGCTCGCAAGCAACAAAAATTTTATGCAACAAATATTGACCAAATACTATTGCATCGAATTTTGCAAATTCAGTAGCAAGACGAAAACATTTCTAACTACGAAATGATCCAAAGAAACGACATCCTGCCGGACAGGTAGACAGGTGAAAGTTTTTTTTATCAAAAACTGCGTCAATATTATCGTTACCTTTACTACTTCTCTAAAAATATCAAGGCAATATAGTGAAACTTCATTGTCGTTATCATAAAATCTGATATGGATCCATACAACTTGTACTATGGAAACACCTTTTCCGACAAGTCAATATTCAAACATTTTCTGGAACCTCTTACTATACGACATTTCAATATTCTGGTAGAGAACAAACACAGAAATTAATTAATCTTCCTACAAATCGAGAAAGATATATTCTCTAGTATCCGACCATGATTTTAAAAATAGTGCCTAACGTTACTGAAAAATTATATAGCAATGCTCTTGCATGCAACTTAACTTACCTCCTCTTGCCACTGAAATTGATTCAATATGTTGCATCCAGCGCCTGCTTAAATAATTCAAAAGAAACACTGTAATCTATGCCGAGTGCAATGCATGGTCACAACTACTGATGCTCCTATTCCTTTGTTTTTATAGAAATTGAGTGATCAGGAGGGGTTTGAGCAAAAGCCTTAATCGATGTAAACAAATGAAGGGAATCAATAAAAACTTTTACTTTACTACAGTGTTAACTTTACTCAGACCTTCCTTTTCCTTGGACAGTTTGATTAGTAAAAAATTTAATTATTCTACAGTGACTATAATCAGTAATCACGTATTTGGTGTCAACAAAGATGTGAATATTAGCTTCAGTGTATGAATATACAAATCTGACAAAATGCCTCCAGTGTGCAAGTAAGCAACAACTACATGCAGCAAAAAGGTAAATAACCAAAAGTCCTAGATAAATAGTAAAATCTCCTCCAGCACTACTAGCATGGTAAGGGCACGCTGCTACCTCTCCCGAGGCGGTTTGTCGTCATGCCACTCTGCGTCTGTCTTCTATCAACAACTGTTCGCTCGCTACCACTCGCGATAATAATATTTCAGATTCAGAGTTTGATGCGCACAACAGCATAATCAGTAGCCTTTTTTCTTTCTTTTTTTTTTTTTTTTTTTTTTTTTTTTTTTTTTTTTTTTTTTTTTTTTTTTTTAATGCCACCCTTCAAAGTGAAAGAATCTGTACTTTTTCTTCAATACATGGAGTGGTGTGTACCGTGTATCGTGTCGTGGCATGTAGAATGTCTGTCTTATATGAATCGTGTTAGTGTAATAATGTACTTAAAGACTTGCACACGCTGTGAAATGTATCATACGAATCTGATAAAACTTTTGTACAGTAAATCTTTGAATGTGAGTCTAGTTTAATATTGTTTGCGTAATAAAGTTTCAAAAGAAACATTGAAAACGATAGCGTGGATCTTGAATGTATTAAAACGAGGGTAGCGAGCTTTACCTGATACGTCCTTTAAATTGGAGCAGCATGGACATACGTAAGAGCAGTTCTCTTTGGTGATAAGATTCTATTATTGTTCATCTACTTTATCAGAAAATACATCTCACCTACACGCACAAACTGCAACCACACGGTATTAAACTGTCTTTGTTGTAAGCTCTCAGGGCTAGCCTACCTTTTTATTAAATACCAAATATAGTTCTTTAATAAAATATCGAGCTATCATGGGTATATATCATTTCGTCATATTTGAAACTTCTCTCGATAAATATTTGCTTTCCTTAACAATTGATAAAATTTCGACTTTGCCACAGATTCTATCAGCACAAACAAGCACGATGTTTTTGCGTAAAATTCCTTGAAATTAAGCAAAATACCTATCCACTCTGAAGGAGAATTATTAGCTCAATTTTGTTAAACACATCTGAGTTGAATTTTATTAATCAGTTCAGAAATGTAGTGAAATAACGTTATCGGTCTTAAGATGGCCGTCAACAATATGACTAGCATCTGCGCCTCGCGCGCATTATTTAAAATATTCACAGAGAATTTTTAAAGGATAGGCTGGTGGAATCAGCAAATACTACTACAAGAGAGTACAAATTTAGCTAAAATTTCATCTATTGTTTGAAATTATCAAGTTACACTCACAGCAATCACGTCTGGCCTCACACACGCTCAAGATACAACTTCAGAAATCGAAGAAGAAGAAGTGAGAACAAAAAATAATCAGAGGATTTGTTCTAAGAATGGCAATGATCATAGATATTAGTTTCCCGTGTAACAGTTCTTTCTAGGTCATTACACATTTAATTAATATTGTTCGTAATATTTTTGTGAAGAGAGTTAGTCATTATCAGTTTTTCACACTTAATAACGCATAACGAAGTTTTTCGTGGTAAATAAAGTTCACTTTCAGGAACGTTTATCGCACAAGTGTCTGCTCCAGGACTCAAGTAGTGGAGTGCTTTAACTCGTAATTCGGGGATGTAATCTTATCACCTACAGACCTGTACTATGCACCTTAATTTTTGAAACTGATTGTTCAATAATAGACTTCATCATTTTAACAGATTGTTCTTCTGTATCTGAAAACAGGAAGACAGAACTATCTGTTTTTCTTTTGTGATTCGTGTGGAAGATGAAGTGTTAGAGGTTAATTGTAATAGAAAAATTGCAGTCTAAGCATGAAAAATATTTTACTTTAATAAATTTTTACCTAGTAACCTTCTAAGAACATTTGAACAGAATGGAGAGTTTCTTGAAAAAAGCTCTAAGTTGAGTGTCAGTAGACGCAAAGTAAAAGTCCATGCAATGTAGTCCAATCAAATTAGATGATTTTGAGGGAAGTATATCGCAAAATGTGTCAGAAAATGGTGTTGAGGGAAGTATATCGCAAAATGTGTCAGAAAAAGTTTTACTATTTGGGCAGCAAAGTGGCCGAAGTCGGGAAGGCATGAAAAGTGGGTTGGCTGTGTCAAGGATAACGTTTCTGACAAAGAAGAATTCATTAACATCGAAAATTAAATCTTAGGAAGTCTTTTCTGAAGATATTTTTCTATGGTATAGCACACGATAAGGAGATCAGACAAGACGAGAAAAAAAAAAGTATTGGAAATGAAGTGCTGAGACGATTTTGAAATGTAACGCTATAGAAGAATGCTAAACATTAAATAGCTAGTTCGCTTGAATAATGAGGAGGTAATGAATCGAACTGGGGAGAAAATAAAATTAAGGTGCAGCTCTACTAAAAGAAGGGATCATTTGATCTGACAGATTCTGAGACACCAGCGAAGTGTCAGTTTGGTATGGGAGGGAGGAGTGTGGACTAAAAATATTAGAGGAAGCTGAAACCCAGAATTGTGGATAAAGGGATGTAAGGCGAAAGCTTATCCATGTACCATCATGTGTCATTTCCTATTACTATCTAATTGAAATGAATACCTCTGAAACAGGTGGGCATTTGGAAATCACAATTTCAGTTAATTACACCACAGGTTGAGCACGATATCAGATCTCAATAATAGGGCAATAGAAACAGATAGGCGTTGATTAATAAGAGTTTCAGCTAACCCAGATGATGAAATATCTCTTAAATTAATTAAAAAGGAATAGGTAGGCCTCTAATAATAACTGTTTCAGTTACGTAAAATTACTAAATAAAAACCAGGCAGGCCTTCAATAATAACAACTTCAGTTAAGTAAAATTACCAAGTACCAACAGGCAGAACTTCAATAACAACAGCTTAATTTAAGTAAAATTACCAAATAGAAAACTGGAAGGCCTTCTGTAATAACAGCTTCAGTTAAGTAAAATTACCAAATACCAACACAAAGGGCTTCTTTAATAACAGCTTCAGTAAAGTAAGGCCACCAAACAGGGAAAAGGTATGCCTTCATGAATAACTGGTTCAGTTAAGTAACCAACAGTTTGAATTACTTCCTCGCTAGGGGTGCACCAGAAGACTTTACAGAAGGAGCACGACTACACCAAATAGGAAGGCGAAGAAAGGTTACAACGAGACTACCGATCTTCAAATGGCCTTTTCGTTGGGTACAGACCAGAAAAAGAAATATTAACAGAACAATGTTAATTACGTGAAAGCAACTATAACTAGCTAGATGATGTACCCGCGTCACTGCAGGATAACGCCTCTACAACGACGGCGACACGCCCGAAACGAAACTAGGCTGCTAACCCCAGTTACAATGCCTCAGCAATTGCAAATTTTGAGATGCAGGCACTTCCTAAGCTAATGTAATTATGAGAGCGATGACGTCTGCAATGCCCGACGACATCGCGAAATCGGCACCCAGGTATATTACAAGAGAAAGGTACTTAACTGGTGTTCGAATACGTTTGGCAGCGAGGCCGGCTAAAACTCAACCATCTAGATACTGCTTGGCGACGGGTTGGGGGGTTCGGCCACAGCATAGAAGAAACACGTTGTTGCTCCAGCTCAGGAAACACCATCCGCTCACACAACTGTTAAGAAACAACCAAGACCAGTATCGACTCAGGAAAAGCAAACAACAGCCACAATTCAAGGATCCAACTGGTGATGAAATAAACCAGCTAAGAAATCACTATGATCGCAACGGTATCAATAAGAAAATAATAGTTCAAATGGCTCTAAGTACTATGCGACTTAACATCTGAGGTCATCAGTACCCTAGACTTATAACCACTTAAACATAACTAACTTAAGGACGTCACACACATCCATGCCCGAGGTAGGATTCGAACCTGCGGCCGTAGCAGCAGCGCGGTTCCGGACTAAAGCGCCTAGAACCGCTCGGTCACAGCAGCCGGATAAATAGTAGTCCACATCTCAAAATTTTTGTGCTAATTTCCTGTGGGACCAAACTGCTTAGGTCACCGGTCCCTAGGCTTACACACTACTTAATCTAACTTAAACGCTAAGGACAACACACACATCCGTGCCCGAGGGAGGACTCGAGCCTCCGATGGGGGGAGCCGAGACCACAAAATCCAGAACTTTAAACTGAAGTTCACGAATCGAAGCTAAAGCTTGCCTGTTCCAAGGGAGGCCCTAGAATTCAACACAGAAAAATTGGCTTCAACCCTCTCATCGGTGTGTCCCGTTCCAGAGCTGGTTGTCCAGGCTACGCACGAAGATGGCGCTCGAAGTCAGACACTGATTCCAATCGGCCCCCAAATATGCCCAGCAACCATTCGCCGACCTCGTGCCCAAAACGTTTGCGCAAGTGTTCCCCTCATTCGCCGGGCGGACCTATCACACCGTCCTCCTTGCTCCGTTACCATTTCACCACGCCAGGACAGACCCCGTCCCCCATCTGCAACCTCGAGCAAAGATCTTAGTGGCCTCAAACCAGAGGGACATGGCACGACAAATCGAGCTAGTGGCGTCAGGAATTGGAAAGGCGACGCCAGCAACCCCACCACGGCTCAGAAGTATGAGGTATGAATACAGTCATGAGGTTGCAATGGATGTGGGCTGAAGTAGTTATTCGGAGATAAAGAGGCTTGAACCTGATAGAGCAGCGCGGAGAACCGCATCAAACCACTCTTGGGCCTGTAGACCATAGCAAACAACATATGACTCTTCTGGTGCTCGATCGTATCATGATGTGGTAAGAAATGCACCTGTTAAACATCCTTCATACCGTCAAACGTTTCAGTGGAGTAAGCACTAAATTTCAGTCAGCACTCAGAAAAGAAATGATTAGTTAAATGTGGAGTCTTCCACTTGCTGGACCTAATGTGCTGACTGCTCTAGTAGTTAAGATACTAAACTCCTATTTGCAAAGAGAACACTTTAAATTACACTCTGGCCAACATCCTTTATTTTCTGCAGGTTTTCACGAATGACAAGTGTTCAGAACAATCGGCTTCCGAATGATCTAGAACGCAGTATAAAATTATTTAGAGTCTGTTGAACTGTACCGTTCCCCCCGTTTTTAAGCAATACCATTGTCTTTCTGGCGTAATAACGACTGTACTGCGAGGGAGATGGGAGTATTTCATAGCTGCAGAAATGGCGTTTGGACGTTCTTTGTGGTGCTGGGCCACATCTGTGCAAAGTATTTTGAAGGGTGCTTTAAATCCTGCAAACAAAACGAAAGATAGTGGGGGTTCCCACCGGAGCATGGCCTCCCGCGGGGAAAATTCAGCATTTCATTTCCACGTATGACGGTGGCTGCAGGGTAATTTCCTGCTCCAGTTCGCGAACAAATTTTCTGCGATTCGATGAAGTCTCTCGGGAAATCGAGTTGTGTGGCGGGTTGCGCCGAGGAGTGCCTGTTCGCAGGGTGACAGACCGACCGCTAACGAGGTTCGCCGGAAGTGTGCGTGGTAATTGGCCGGGGCTGTGCCGCGGTAATGGCTAATTTCCAGCAGCAGCGCCCCTCGCCCGCTGATTCATCTTTCAAACTCTGAGGAGCGGCGCGCAGCAAACTTCGTTTGGGTCATCAGCGCTGACTGCTTCGTCATTGTCGGTCGCACGCGGATCTCCTCTGCAGTCGAGGGTGCTCCGTGCGCCAGTGCTACACGGCAACGTTTATGCGGAAACTAAATTAAAGTACAGTCGGTCCTCAGGTGCTGGAATTGCCGTGATAGGAGGAGAGGGAAATATGTGCTGAAGCCTGAGAGGACTTTGTTTGTCGGCCACATATTTTGTACGTTACTATGTAGCGCTGGATATAGATGGGTAACGGTGAAGAAACTCCAAAGACTTGAAATGAATCTCTTTAATTTCATCATGTTTCGTGTCATCACAGACATTAATAGAAGTATTGACATGATATCTCTCCCATTTTGGACATGCTACCACCAATCGAAAACTGTTCCGACAGTAGCACAGTAGTTTGCTGATGATGCTGTGGTGTACGGGAAGGTGTCGTCGTTAAGCGACTGTAGGAGGAACCAAGATGACTTGGACAAGATTTGTGACTGGTGTAAAGAATGGCAGCTAACTCTAAATATAGATAAATGTAAGTTAATTCAGATGAATAGGAAAAAGAATCCCGTAATGTTTGAATACTCCATTAGTAGCGTAGCGCTTGACACAGTCACGTCGATTAAATATTTGGGCGTAACATTGCAGAGCGATATGAAGTGGGACAAGCATGTAATGGCAGTTGTGGGGAAGGCAGATAGTCGTCTTCGGTTCACTGGTAGAATTTTGGGAAGACGTGGTTCATCTGTAAAGGAGACGGCTTAGAAAACACTAATACGACCTGTTCTTGAGTACTGCTCGAGCGTTTGGGATCCCTATCAGGTCGGTTTGAGGGAGGACATAGAAGCAATTCAGAGGTGGGCTACTAGATTTGTTACTGGTAGGTTTGATCATCACGCGAGTGTTACGGAAATGCTTCAGGAACTCGGGTGGGAATCTCTAGAGGAAAGGAGGCGTTCTTTTCGTGAATCGCTTGTAACCTCCCCACAAAACTCATTCACATTTAATGTAACCTCAAAACAGAAAAATTACTAAACCTCTCAACAGTAAAAAATATAATTATATCGTTCACATTCAGTGTAACGTCCCAACAAAAAAAAATAAATTCAGTAACCTGGTGATAATACAATGTAACTATCCTCTCAATTAAATTGTCGCTCACTTATAACTTTTCAATAATTGACTGTGAATATAACCTGGTAAATTTTGGACGTCAGCAGTGCTGCGTCATGGCCCTGAAAGATCATTCTGAATAAAAAAGAGAAAAATTCTTACTGTTGTGACTTGGCAAGACAGCCAAGTCACAATGAGAGCAAGCCGAAAGGCACGCGTTAAGCTCACGCAGATTGGCGTGAGGTCTGGAACAGTTAAAGGAATTAATAGTAGCAAATAAAGTACGTAGTTGATGTAATACTTAACTTTAATCCACAACTGTAGAACATCTCTCTTGACGGTACATGTTATAACCACAATATAGAATAATATGAAATGCTATGGCGCCGTAGCAAATGACGTAGCTGAAGGCTATGCTAACTATCGTCTCGGCAAATGAGAGCGTAGTTGTCAGTGATCCATCTCTGGCTAAGTCGGCTGTACAACTGGGGCGAGTGCTAGTACGTCTCTCTAGACCTGCCGTGTGGTGGCGCTCGGTCTGCTATCACTGACAGTGGCGACACGCGGGTCCGACGTATACTAATGGGCCGCGGCCGATTTAAAGGCTACCACCTAGCAAGTGTGGTGTCTGGCGGTGACACCACACTTACCTCAATGAAGTCGCCGGATAACGCATATATATCTGCTCTTACAATACATTTTTCTGGCACAGCCCTGTGCAGTGCTGGCCGATAGATTTGTCATTTATGAAAGGGAAACAACTGATTTTTCTTTTGCAATAATCGGGATGATCATGGATTGGAGAAATTAGTAAATTCTTTAAGTTGAAATGAATGGTTGTTAAAATTTACTTTATATGAGAAAGATTATTGTTAGGACATTTTTAAAACATTTACATGGGACTTGAGATAACATTACTACATATGCGCGAGGCTGCTTTATTTACCTTATACAATAATCCTCAGGCTCCGACATCGCTGCACCGCGACCGGCCCAGCCAACACGATACACCAGAGCAGACCAGAGCAGACCGCAGACTAGCAACAACTTACTGCTACAGTTACACAGTTCCTACTGCAGTCAACACTGCTCCCTGGTCAGAGATTCTCTTATACCTTGCATATCGCAGGCAGCGCATGAGCAATACATCGAAATTTCGTCTGCTTGGACCTCTTACATAAAATTACATCTGCTCGGACCTCTTACATACCCTTCCACTGGGGGGGCAAACATTTGACAGCGATGGTGAGTCAATTGGACTTGCTATGAGCAACAAATTTTTCTTAATTAACTAAGTTTACAGTCACAGAGTATATACATATATATAAGTGCAGAACATGAAATGAAATATAGTGAACATGCACTGAGTACTGAACGTATCAAGCAATGACAAAATGTATACGCAATGAGAACAAAACATATTAACAAATGACATAAAGTGCATACGCACTGTATATGTTTTTACCATTTTACAAGAACTAGGAAAGGAATGGGAAGGATTGCATCATGGTTGTAGCACAGTAGGTTGCACGTAGCTGCACTGAAAGTCCATATCTTTCTACAGAAGCACAACACCAAGTGAGACAATCTGAAGTTCTCTTCCCTGAAGTATTAATCAGTGTAGCCAAGACACTGAAATGTTGTATTAATATTCAATGATATCATTTTGGTAGTACATTAGGTACACCAAACAGTAGGACCATAATAACATCTCCATCGTTCAAGGTGGTGGACAGCGTGATGTGCCAACATCACATTCTTGTAGAATCCATACTCTTTCACCAATGTGGAATTAGTGCAAAATCCAAATATAGTGCTCCATGATCATGAGGATGGACAGGACAAACGGATATTGGAGTAATTTCTGGTGATTATATCAGAAGGTGAAGGACATTAAGTCTTATGCTAGTCATCATTGAGAATTACACTAGTCTATCAACCGATTTGAGTAATTGTTGGCACTCATTGCCCAGTTACTAAACATTTCTGTACTATGTATGGAGTATTACAGAACATTTTTCATAAGTCATCTGATTACAGTAAATATTGGCATTTATTGGCCAGTTACAAACCATTTTTATGCATTATTGAGAAGTGATCATTCAAAGCAAGAGTTAATTAATGGCATAGCGTTTACAAAAAAAAAAAAAAAATGGCTCTGAGCACTATGGGACTCAACTGCTGAGGTCATTAGTCCCCTAGAACTTAGAACTAGTTAAACCTAACTAACCTAAGGACATCACAAACATCCATGCCCGAGGCAGGATTCGAACCTGTGACCGTAGCGGTCTTGCGGTTCCAGACTGCAGCGCCTTTAACCGCATGGCCACTTCGGCCGGCCTAGCATTTACATAATTCATCTAATTATAGTAATCATTGGCACTCATTGGCCAGTTACAAACCATTTTTATGCATTGTTCAAAAATCATCATTCAAAACAAGAGTTAATTAATGGCATAGCATTTACATAATTAATCTAATTATAGTAATCATTGGCATTCATTGGCCAGTTACTAAACATGTAGCAAGTATTGAATATTACAAAACACTATTCATAACTCATCTGATTGCGGTAATTATTGGCACTCATTGGCCAGTTACAAAGTATTCATATCGTTTTATAAAACATTATTCAGTATTATTCAGAAGTCATCATTCAAAATGAGAGTTAATTATTGGCATAGCATTTATAGAGTATAACAAAAATATTATTTACAGATATTATTGGCATAGCATTTATGCATTATTACAAAACATCATTCAGTATTACTCAGAACTCATCATTCAAGTGACATAGGACATATTTAAAAAGTAACACACTGTAACTATTACTCAAGGTCTGTGGTCCAATAATAGATAGATATAATGGATTCAATACATCTGAGAAATTTGCATTATATTTAGAACTAGAAATATCTCTTAAACTGGTAGCATTATTTGGGACTGGTAATAGATTTTTTTGTGCTAGCAATGCATTGCGATGAGATCGATAATTAATTGCTGGGGGATGAAAATATTTGCTTTTGACTTATTGCTGGAAATAAGGATTAGTAACGTCATTCGCCATGAGTCAGCTGTAGCAAGGTTATGAACAAGTAGAGTATATGTGATCACATTCATGAATGACACACACAAATGGGTAAAAAAAATGCAAGTACTAGAACAGGTTTAATGACTAACTGCTTATAGCACCTTAATTTCATGAATAGCTTGTCCTCGAAAAAAATACGAAATGGATTACTGAGCTGAAAGAAGAAACGCATATTATGCTGAAAAGTAGTGAACTTCGAATAAACAGGTAATGAAACGTGTACTCAATATGTATGTACTCTAGGTGTCTTTTCCAAAACATTCAGTCATTATACCATGCGACATAAGACATACTGTCAAAACGAACTGCAACAAATACTTAAATAACTACATAGCATCTCTTAAATAATATTAAATATATAAACTTCATCATTATCCTCATCTGTAATAAAAACTTCATTATTCATATTACCATAACTTCATCACTATCATGACCTGCAAAGAAAAAACTTCATTATTCATATTAGCATATTCTTCATATAACTATTCATCATCATTTATTATCATCTGCAAAAAAAGACACTTCATTATTCATTATTCATATTACCATTTACTTCATACAGCTATTCACAGTATAGACTTTCTTATCTCTAACATATTTCATCACTAAAACTAAGATGTGTAGTTCTGTCTGACAGCCTGCATCAATCGCCTCGTATTCTGAAAGAAAAATAATTAGTTAAGACTGCTATCATACGATGTGTATAGTATATTCTTGTCAATGCTTGTTAATTCTGATCCATTTACTCTTCATGACAAGGTATTGCATTTTCTTTCGTTCATCCCGAAGGTGAAATTCCCATTTCATAGTAATCCACTGTGGTTTGTTTAAGTTATTTCTTTTACACGTTATTGCTTTCTGAAAATGATGAATAAGGGTTAATATCTTGCATTTAAATCATATACTCATTAAATAGAAACTTGTTTCTAGTGATACAACGAAGCATTCAGCATAGCATGACAGAAAACGTATTAGGTCAAAACATAGAGGGTGTTCAGGTGCAAAAATGTACACACAGTCTCATAATGCAGTAGCCAAAAAAAATGTAGAATAGTCGAGATATTGAGATATAAGAAAAAATGTCAAAGTCATCTGGTGTTTGTTACATCTTAAACATTTCACAGTGCATACAGACAAAACAGGATACCAATCATACATACACGAAAAATGAAAAATGTGCACGGTCTGGTATATAACGACAAGAAAAGCGACCTGCTAACCTTATTTTGCCGGGCACTTGCCAAGAAAAAAATATGATAATCATCAGTAAGTAGTCATATAGATGGAATTGCATAAATGGTCATAAAATATGTAAGTTTATCTGGAAAAATGTGCACGGTCTGACGTGTAGCGACAAGAAAAGCGACCTGCTAACCTTACCTTGCCGGGCACTTGCCAGGAAAAATATGATAATCATCAGTAAGTGTTCATATAAATATAATTGCGTAAGTGGTTATATAAAAATCAGGAAATGGCATTACAGTGTGATAAAGTATGTTCATCCAATAAAGGGTTTAATATTGGAGACAGGGTGATTGCCCTTGCTTTTTTTGGTTCTCAAAGTTTCGACGTGTACTACATTTGGGTGAGTAATGCTGCGAATTCGATATGGACCTGCGTATAGAAGCTCAAATTTACTGCATCTACTGTTTCCACTGTTGGATAAATAGTGTGTGCGTACTAATATCTTCTGTCCAACGTGAAAGTCACGGCGTGTACAAACCTGTTTTTGCTGTCTCCTCCGGCGCTCTGTGGCACATTTGATGTTGTCCAGCGCAATGTCAATTATTTCATGGTGGCGTAGTCGACGAGATGTAGGAAAGGATACTAAATCTTTAATTTTGTTAGGTGGTTCAACATTTTTCAATATAACAGTCGGAGATAGCATAGATTCATTTGGTATGGAATTAATTACTTCCTGGAATGAGAGTATGTGTGTGTCCCAATCAATATGTCTTTTATGGCAGTATATTCTACACAGTTTACCAATTTCTTTCATTAGACGTTCACAAGGGTTCGAAGAAGTGTGATACCTGGATATATAGATCGGAGAAATGTTTCTAGCTCGTAACATACGTGTCCAAAACGCAGAAACTGTGGTCCATTGTCCGAAATTACTTTCAATACATGCCCTACATGAAATAAAAAATGGTTTACAAATGCATTCGAAATCGATTTAGCAGTAGCTTTGCGTAACGGAGTGAAGGTAACAAATTTCGAAGTGAGTTCAACAGCGACAAAGATGTAACAAAAACCTCTATTAGATCTGGAAACCGGACCAAAAATGTCTACAGCGGCCATGTGTCTCAATTTAACAGGTACAATGGGATGTAACGGAGGAATATGTGAAGTCGTGTCTGACTTAGTTTTCTGGGAGATTTTACATGACGCTAAGACTCGTCGAATACGTTTCTGCATGTTGGCAAAATAAGAGTTCTGTCTCAGTATAAGAAAACATTTTCTGGCTCCGTAATGTGGGTAACTTAAATGAATATACCAAATTCATTTGTTAACAAGTTCGTCAGGAATGCATAGTAACCAGTTGTTGCTGTCAGGGTGAGAGCGGCGAAACAGAATATTATTGCGCACAGTGTAATGGTTTCTAATGGTAACATTATTCCTATCTTGCCAAAGGTGTTTAATTTCTTTCCACACGTTGTCTTTGCTCTGCTCTTGTGCTATGTCTCGTAATGATGCCGAAATAAAATTTTCGAATGCAACTTGTTGAATATACATGACGCTAGGATTTGCTTGGCAGAAGTTGGTTGCGATGTCTTGCTGACTGTTGCTGAGAGAACGGGGTAGTGCGTGTGCTACAATATTTTGTGTACCGGGAATATGAACAATTGTAAAATTAAATTCCTGAAAATAAAGTTTCCATCTGCTTAATCTGTCGTGTGTAAATTTAGCAGAAAGTAAAAACTGGATAGCTCTATGATCTGTGTAAACGGTCGTATGTCTTCCATAAAGAAAATGCCGAAATCTCGTAAATGCCCATACAACACATAATGTTTCAAGTTCTGTAACAGAATAATTGGTTTCAGCAGGTGACATAATGCGACTCGCAAAGGCGATGTTTTTAATTACTGTAGAACCATCTTCTTCAATTTCCTGAATAATGTGTACGCCTAAAGCGGTGTTAGAACTGTCGGTGGCAATGGAAAAATTTCTAGTAAGATCTGGATGTGATAAAAGAGGTGCGTTCAACAAAGCTTGTTTCAAATTGACAAATTCAGACTGTGCTTGGCTATCCCAGGACCAAATAGTGTTTTTACCTGTCAATTGACATAATCTAGGGGTGTCTAAAGCAGAGTAATGAATAAATTTACGAAAAAAGTTAATTAAAGCCAAGAAGCTGCGTAGTTGTTTCTTCGTCGTAGTTACAGTAATGTCACGTAAAGCTTGAAGTTTTTCCGGGTCAGACGCAATGCCTTCTGCTGAAATTACATGTCCAAGAAATTTTATGGAAGTTTTACCAAAGTGCGATTTGCTAAGATTAACTGTGGGTCCTTGTGCACGAAAAGTTTGCAACAGTTGTTCCAGAATCAGATTATGTTCAGACCAGGTAGCTTATACAATAACGATGTTGTCTACATACGTTGTGATTCTGTCTTTCATGCAAAAGTGTGTATCGGATGTCGTCAAAACTAATAACATTTTCGTGAACAAGATTGTATGTGTCAAAAGTATGGCTTACGTTGCTGGAAGATGCAACCTGTACTGTATCTAGTCAAATTCTTTCTGACGTACTGTTATTTGCGGGAGGATGCTGTGGCATTTCAACTATTTGTACTGTTCTGTTATTTCGTCCTGACGCATTAGGTTCGGGATGATACCTACTGTCTGGTTCATTCATGATAATCTGTTGTTACGGATGATTTTGCTGCTCGTAAGACCGACTGTTACGCTGAAAACTGTGTTCTTTACTTTTACGTCTGTCATGATAATCATTACAATACGGCGCGGTGCGGTACGAGTTAAAATGATGTGTTTTCTGTACGTAGTTATTTACTTGTTGCTGTGGGTTACTATTTGGTGGAGCCGTCGTTATACGTGTAGGCGGCGAAACACTAAAGCTTGGTTGACCTTGCAGATTACATTGTTGGTTAGGTATGCTAACTGGCTGATTTTGTTTCTGTTGTTGGGAAAACCCTCTATTGTTACCAAAATTTGTTTCCTGTTGCTGATAATTTTGACGATACTGATGATTTAAGTTTTGTCTGATATTAAAATTACGCTGATAGTTCTTGTCATTTCGGGAGTGTCTAAAGAAAACTGTCACTTTCGCTAAAATTTGTCATATCAGGTTTTCATTATTCATTCCTAATTCTAGATACATCGATAGTTAAAGAACTGTTTTGATAGATATAAAGGATAGTAAAAGAGAAGGCAGCAGTGCAGAAAACTAAGGAGGAAACAGCACTACTACGGCTCGGGGCCCTGTACACGCTACGGCACATATTCATCAAAGTGTAATGAATCCCCTGAGGTCACTTACGCGCTGCAAATAAATTTTAGTTTCTGCGTTACAGGCAATGCTGGTGAAAATACAAAAGCAAATTGTCGTATCCAGTCCAAAACGTGTACCTGCGCTCTGTCATTTTTAAATACCTTAAATTTTCTCATGGATAGAAAGTGCTTGTAATCAAAATTATCGTCTCTGTATGTATGAACAGGTTCAGGGTTGTATGATAATCTGTTTGTCTGTGACTGTTCGGAATCTAACTCACGTACGCTCTGTAAATTACCTAAATTACACTGGCTGTGTGAGTCTGACAAATGTTCGGAGAGTGCCGTATGCTGTGATGTGTTAAAGGCTGAAATATATTTCATCTCCGTCAATTCGTGCTGTAAACATGACAATTTTCTGCGTAATGTATTATTGGACGAACCTATCTCACTGACTGTCTGCTGTAAATTTTGGAATTCGGGTGTTTGATTCAGCGAAACTGGTGACGTATCGTCTGATTTGGTGTCATTATTATTTTCGATAGCATCAATACGACTGGCCAATTCATCATATTTTTCAGTCAGTGCTTTTACCTGATAATCGTTTTTAGTATCACAAGCATTAATTTGTTTTTGTATTTTACGTGTGGTTCTGTTCAATTTTTTAACGTCTACTTTGATGGCATCGGGATCCTGTATTACTTCCAACTTTTCGAGTCTGTTGGTCATTGTCTGAAAGTCTAATGTGTGTGTGTCTGTTTTTGTTTTAAGATCGGAGATTTCATCATGCAATTCGGTGTTCAACTGTTTGATAGTATTAATTTCGTCTGATACAGTAGCAATATTGTTGTCTACGTATGTTTTTGATTTCGTAAACAATTTAAGCTTATCTTCCTGTCTCTGTGCAGTAATTGTTTCCACGACTTGTTGCTTTACTTTATTCTGTTCCTGTATAAATTTACGGTAACACGTTTTACTGTTTTGCAGGAAGTGATTAAAACGTTCGTCAATTTGGCTGTTCTGTTGGTCAAATTTCGCGTCTACTTTCGCATCCAGTGTGCGTGAAAGTTCCCCTGACATTAATTTAAACTCGTCGCGTAACTGTGTTGCGTTTTCAGAACATACTTTAGCGACTGCACTAA
This sequence comes from Schistocerca americana, assembly GCF_021461395.2. Lineage (NCBI taxonomy): Eukaryota > Metazoa > Arthropoda > Insecta > Orthoptera > Acrididae > Schistocerca > Schistocerca americana. The sequence continues at coordinate 40,676,935 of NC_060120.1, forward strand.
TTTCATCTCTAAGTAATTTAGCTGTGGTTGCGTGTGTATTACTTAATTCTTGTGCCAAAGATCTAATTTCTTCACTACTGTTCCTAGCACAAGCCTTAATTTCCTCACGTAATTGTTCTTTAGTATCATGACATTGCGCGGCAACGGCTATAATCTGTTCACTAAGTTGTTTGAAATTGTTGTCTTGTTTATCATTCGACTGTTTGGAATTGCTGTCTAGTTTTTCATTAATTTGTTGTTTGAGATTTTCATTAAGTTGTTTGTTCGATTCATTGAGTCGTTTGTAAGTGTCGTCTTGTTCTTTCTTGAACTGTAGTAATAATGCTACAACTTGATCCAAGCCAAAATTAGCGACTCTATTTTCTATGTTGTGTGTTGGTGTATCTACATTTGTCTCGTTTTGTGTAATCATTTGGTCATTTTCTGATTCTTGAAAAGGTTCGCCAATTGGATGTGCACTGTTGTTCTCTACCTCGGAATCAAATAAATCTGACGTATTTTGACTACATTGTTCATCTTCGTGAGAAAAATTTATCTCTTCACTATGCAAATTTTGCAAACTGGGTGTGTCAAACTGGGCAGCGTTCATTGTATCGGAACGTGCCGCGTCATCAATTGTTAAATTTACTGTGGACATAATTAAATTTGTTTGCCCATCATTAGGATTTAACTCAATACTAGTGATCGGCAGGCACTGATTATCTGTAATTAGGGGATTATCATTATTACATTGAGTGTCGCAAGTATTATCGGACAAATTATTCGAGTCGGCTATTTCACTCATTGCACGTCGCGATGTACTGTTAACAGTTTTTCGCGGCATTTTTCACAAATCAAAGTTAAGCACAAAATGAAACAAAGACAAAGCAAAAATGGAACAAATATAATTACAACAAAGAGAAATAAATTGCCTATGACCTGTGAAAGAAAGAGTGACAAGTTAGTAAATGCGTTGCGCCAGACGCAAACTACATTTGAGTAAATAAGAGTAGATATATAACTAACTACTTCTCAGAAATTCACAAAGAAAATACGATCCTGGCCGGTTGTCGCCAAGTGTAACCTCCCCACAAAATTATATAATAAATAATATGAATAATATCCTCACTTAGTGTAACCTCAAAACAGAAAATTTCCTAAACCTCTCAACAATAAAAAATATAATTATGTCGTTCACATTCAGTGTAAAGTCCCAACAAAAAATAAATTCAGTAACCTGGTAATAATATAATGTAACTAACCTCTCAATTAAATTGTCGCTCTCTTATAACTTTTCAATAATTGACTTTGAATATAACCTAGTAAATTTTGGACGTCAGCAGTGTTGCATCATGGCCTTGAAAGATCATTCTGAATAAAAAAGAGAAAAATTCTTACCTCAATGAAGTCGCCGGATAACGCATATATATCTGCTCTTACAAAACATTTTTCTGGCACAGCCCTGTGCAATGCTGGCCGATAGATTTGTCATTTATGAAAGGGAAACAACTGATTTTTCTTTTGCAATAATCGGGATGATCATGGATTGGAGAAATTAGTAAATTCTTTAAATTGAAATGAATGGTTGTTAAAATTTACTTTATATGAGAAAGATTATTATTAAGACATTTTTAAAACATTTACATGGGACTTGAGATAACATTACTACATATGCGCGAGGCTGCTTTATTTACCTTATACAATAATCCTCAGGCTCCGACATCGCTGCACCGCGACCGGCCCAGCCAACACGATACACCAGACCAAACCAGAGCAGACCGCAGACTAGCAACAACTTACTGCTACAGCTACACAGTTCCTACTGCGGTCAACACTGCTCTCTGGTCAGAGATTCTCTTATACCTTGCATATCGCAGGTAGCGCATGAACAATACATCGAAATTACATCTGCTCGGACCTCTTACATAAAATTACATCTGCTCGGACCTCTTACACGCTACTGAGGAAATTTAGAGCAACAGCATTTGAGGCTGACTGCAGTACAATTTTACTGCCGCCAACTTAAATTTCGCGGAAAGAGCACAAAGATGAGATAAGAGAGATTAGGGCTCGTACAGAGGCATATAGGCAGTCTTTTGCCCTCGTTCTGTTTGGAAGTGGAACAGGGAGAGAAGATGCTAGTTCTGGTACGAGGTACCCTCCGCCACGCACCGTATGGTGGATTGCGGAGTATGTATGTAGATGTAGTAGATGAATGTGCTCCTCTGTAATAAATGAGTCTGACTGAAATACTGGGTACCAGCTGCCTCATTCTGACTTCCTCAGACCTGTAAGAAGTTTCCGAAAAATTTTCGCATGCGAACATATTCGTGTTCTGTTTAATATTCAACTCATTTCTCAGTCCCACAAGCTCACCAAAGTGTAACTCGGTTACACCTACCAGTCCATCACCGCAAGTTACTCATACCCAGCCACTCTCCCTTGCCCAATCTGTTGCCAGTCATTCAGCCGAACTCATTATGTCTCTCTGTCACTGTCTACTGCCCCACAGCCGCAGTCTCTTTCGTTGCGCCCCACTTCTACTGCCTCCTCCCACTGCCACTGCCATACTCTTGCTCTCTCTTACCGCTTCTATAACATTCGTTCCTTCCCGCTGCTGCTGTCTCTTTACAGAGTCACTATATCTCTGTCCCTTGTTGTCACTGTCATAAACTCTGTCTCTCATTATCATCGGCTCTCACACACTTGCACTTTCTCCTTCTATTTACTTCTCGCCCACTGGCTCTGGCTCCTTCATTGTTTTCCTAGCACTGCTCTGTTTTTGTCAATTAGGTTTCACTGAAATGATGTCTCCCTCATTCTCTCACACTGTCATTGTATGACAACCGTGTCTAATAGCTTCCAGTATACATTACTTTTCCGTCTCCTTCCCACTATTACTGTCTTCATCTCTCTCAGTATGCGGATACGTTCGCATGCCAATATTATTCGGAAAGTTTTTTAAGTGCTGAGTGTTGTGACTTGGCAAGACAGCCAAGCCACTACGAGGTGAAGCCGAAAGGCACGCGTTAAAGCTCACGCAGGCTGGCGTGAGGTCTGGAAAATGACAAGGTCTTTATAGTAGCAAAAATAGTACGTACCTTCTTGAATACTTAACTTTAATCCATAACTGGTGAACATCGGTCTGACGGTACATGCATCACAGGATAAATAGCAAATGATAATGGCGCCTTGCTAGGTCGTAGCAAATGACGTAGCTGAAGGCTATGCTAACTATCGTCTCGGCAAATGAGAGCGTAATTTGTCAGTGAACCATCGCTAGCAAAGTCGGCTGTACAACTGGGGTCGAGTGCTAGGACGTCTCTCTAGACCTGCCGTGTGGCGGCGCTCGGTCTGCAATCACTGATAGTGGCGACACGCGGGTCCGACTTATACTAACGGACCGCGGCCGGTTTAAAGGCTACCACTTAGCAAGTGTGGTGTCTGGCGGTGACACCACATTCCTCCCCCGCAAATCGGCGGACGGTTGTGGCATAGGGCTTCCGCCCGCCGTGGAGAGGACCCCATTTTGACGTATGCGACGAGGTGGGGAACCTAACAGGCGAGGCTGTGCCACCCGCACCCTGCCATTCGGTCCGAGGGGAGCTAGGAAACGCCTGAAAACCTAGTCCAGGGTGCACGCCAACATGCGGTGTATGCGCCCGCAGACAGGAGGGGCCGAAGGGTCGACCTCCCTCGGGTCGGGGCACACGACGGGCGAAGACGCCATGTGGTCCGGAGCGGGCAAGAGTTCCATGTCGGAGGACAGCTGGTCACGGGAAGCGATCGGCGGCGCGTGACCCAGGGAGGCGCCCGGCGGTTGCAGCGACGCGTCCACGGCGGGTGTCGCCGGCGGGAGAACAGGCGGCGGCGCGTCGCCATGGGGCAAAATGGAAGGCAGCGTCGGTAACACCTGGGGATGAGGCGAGCCAGTAGATGGGTCCCCAGGGCTCTGACCGGACGGCACCGTCGCTGAAAGCAGACGGGAAGCGGCAGAACCCGTGCGACGACAGAGGCGCAGCCGATTGAGATGCCGACGCACCTCACCAGAGGCCCCCCAAAACCAGATACATAGCGCAGCCGAGGCAGCGAAGAATGCGCCCTGCGAGCCAACGCCGTGAACCTCGATAGTTGCGATAGTAGACAACGTCGCCCGGAGTAAAAGCAGGCGTCTGCCGCTGCACAGGAACCTGATGCGGCGGATGCAGCAAAGACATCAAGGTTCGATGAGGGCGACCGTGCAACAACTCAGCCGGCGAGCGACCATCTCGAAGCTGAGAGCGATACGTGGACAAAAAGAGCAATAACGCGTCCTCCCGAGAATGCGACTCTTGCAACTTCAACATCTGTGACTTGAAAGTCCTGACCAATCGTTCAGCGGCACCGTTTGACTGTGGCGAAAACGGCGCGGACGTCAGATGTTGAATATAATTGGCTTTGCAGAATGACTGAAATTCTGCGGACATGAATTGTGGGCCATTGTTGGAAACAATAGTCTGTGGAAGACCTTCAATGCAAAAGATAGCGGATAACGCTTGGATGGTGGCAGAAGACGTCTTGGAAGACATCCGGACAACAAAAGGAAAATTACTGAATGAATCGACAACAACCAACCATCGAGCATTCCAGAATGGACCAGCAAAATCGATGTGTAAGCGTTGCCAAGGGGAAGTGGCTTTTGGCCATGCAAAGAATTTCCGCGGTGGTGCGGATTGTTGTTCGGCACACGCCATGCAAGAAGAGCACATATTCGTAATCGCAGCATCGATTCCGAACCAAGTACAGTGCTGACGAAGAAGTTGTTTCGTTCTCACTATACCACAGTGTCCTTGGTGGAGAAGCCGTAAGACAGAGGACTGGAAGGAACGTGGGACCACGACCCTGGACTGATCATTATCGGAACGCAACAGCAAAACACCACGTCGTACAAAAAGTCTCTCCTTGTGATCAAAAAATCGGCGAACCATCGGATCTCCGATCCGTGACTTTGACAAGGGCCATTGCGTAGCAACAAAATGCAAAACGGTAGCAAGGACAGGGTCAGCAGCTGTGGCTGTAGCTACACGACGAAAATCAATCGGAAACGATTCGACCACGTCATCGGTTTCCGAATCAATGAACATGCAAGCAAATTCGGAAGAATCGAATGCTCTATCCTCAGCAACAGGCAAACGGGACAACGCATCGGCGTTTCCGTGCTTAGCAGTGGACCGATACAAGATATCGTAGCGGTACTGCAAGAGGAAAATAGACCAGCGAATGAATTTCTGCGCTGTACGTGGAGGTACAGGCTTGGTCGGATGAAAAAGCGATGTCAAAGGTTTGTGGTCTGTGATGATGGTAAAGTGACGACCATCCAAGAAATCATGAAACTTTGTAACAACAAATACGAGAGCCAATGCTTCTTTCTCGATCTGTGAATAATTTCTTTGCGCAGACGAGAGCAATTTGGACGCAAAGGCAATAGGACGATCGTGCGATCCATCTTTGTGCGCAAGCATAGCATCGATCCCGAAATCCGATGCATGTACCATCAACAAAAGGGGCTTCCGGGGATCGAATGGCGTAAGGCAAGTATTGGAAAGCAACGCCGATTTCAACTGGCGAAAGGCGCGTTCGCATTCCGTCGTCCAGATGAACGGAACACCTTTACGGCGTAAGCGATGAAGCGGAGCTGAAATGGAAGAGGCGTGGCGCACATATTTATGGTAGTAATTGATTTTTCCCAGCACACTCTGTAGCTGCTGCAAAATCTGCGGCGAAGGCAAGTCTTGTATGGCACGGAGGTGCTCTGGACTGGGATGTATGCCTTGGGCATTGAGTACATTTCCCAGATATGGTAAGTCCCGAGCAAAAAACACACATTTGTCCTTCCGCAAGCGAAGACCATTTTGTCGCAAGACCTGAAATAATGTTCTGAGATTGGCTAAATGTTCTTCTTCTGTCTTTCCGGAGATCACAATATCGTCCAGATAGTTTGCTGCAGTAGGGACCGACGCACAAACAGTTTGCAGATATTGCTGAAACAATGCAGGGGCGGATGCACACCCGGATGGCAGTCTTTTGAATCGGTACAAACCAAGATGCGTGTTAACCACCAAAACGCGCTGGGATTCTTCGTCCACCGGTATTTGCAAGTACGCATCTGCTAGGTCCAACTTCGAAAAATATTTACCCGGGCACAGTTTGTCAAAAAGGTCTTCCGGGTGGTGTAAAGGAAAAGCTGCAGTCACTAGTTGGGGATTCACTGTTGCCTTGAAGTCCACACAAAGTCTCAATTTTCCGGAAGGTTTTTGCAAAATTACTAAGGGTGATGCCCAGAGAGAAGCCTGCACACGTTCAATTACACCTTGTGATTCCAAATCGTGTAATGTTTTTGCGACCTCATCACGCAATGCGTGGGGAACATTGTGCGCTCTGAAAAACTTCGGTTGCGCTTTTACTGTCAGTTCCAAATGTGCTTCATAGTTCTGAGCGCAACCAAGGCCCGGTGCAAAAATGTCTGCAAATTCTTCACATAGACGAGAAACACTGTCTGAAGGCACAGTCTGGTTCACTGATAGGACCTGATTTACTATAGACAAGTTAAACAACTGAAACAAATCGAAACCAAATCAGTTCACAGCAGAAGAAGTACGAAGTACGTAAAATGACACAAGTTTTGTTTGTCCCTTGTATGTTGCAAGAAGGCTACACTGTCCTAACACAGGGATATGCTGACTGGAATAGCTACTGAGCTTAACATTTACGGCACGCAACGGAGGTGTGCCCAGCTGTTTGTATGTGTCTTGATTGATCAGTGAAACTGCAGCTCCGGTATCGAGCTGGAATGATATCACTTTGCCGTGAATGTCCAAGTCGACAAAAAGTTTATTGTCCTGCTGACGACAAGAGCGACTGTCTCGTGCAACGTGAACTGACACTGGTACAGAATCACTTGCGACTTGATGGGATTTCCGTCGATGTCGCCGCACTCTATTTGTGGGACGAACACAGTCACCATTAGAGAGAGTGACACTGGGCGGAGTGGAATGAACTACATGAATTTCCATGGGCGAAGGTTCACGAGCCGGAGTATCCTTGGTTCGATTCCGATTCCGGCGCAAAGCAAAGGGCCTGGAATGGTCGTGAGTGTCCGATCGGAGCTTTTTCTGGCAAACACTTCGAACATGTCCTTTTTTATTACAGAAAAAGCAAAGAGCTTGGCGTGACGGGCAATTCTCACGCGAATGTCTAGTAGTACACCGCGGGCATGATTTTATCACTGCATTTGCTTGCTTGTACGGCACACGTGGCGGAGAGCTTTGCGGCAGGGCGCGAGGGCTGTTTACTGTTCCATGCAGCGCGCCCGGCGGGTGGCGAAGTTTCAAATGATTCCTGAGCAAAGTCAAGTGTGTCCTGCCGATCCAATATGTCCATCACTTGTTGAAGGGAGGGATTGACTAGTTTCAAAATCTGTTCACGTATGCGAACATCAGAAACGTTCTGTGCAATTGCATCAAAGCACAATCCCTAGTAAGGCCTTGCAAGGTTGCAACCCACTCCCTATTAGTCTGACCGGCCATACGTTTTGTACAAAAGAACGTATACCGTTTGGCCACTACATTCACTGATTCTTGGAAATATGCATCTAATGCAGACAAAATTTCGTCGTAGGACAGAGTTGCTACGTCGCGTCGGGGAAATAATTTCACTATCACACGGTACGTCTGGACGCCTACGGCAGAAAGGAGAAACGGCTGCCGCTCATTACCTTGAATTCTGTAGGCGGCGAGATGGAATCCAAATTGGCGTGACCACTCCGTCCAGCTTTCCAGTGCCGCATCAAAAGGACGAAAACGTGGTGCAACTGCGTTTTGTGGCTGCGGGAGCGGTAGAGCGGCGGCTGCCGCATCGTTTTGCATTGCACGTTGACCCTGGACGAGCCGTCCAAGGGCATCCAGTAAGGCCTGCGTCTGCTGATTCTGTAAGCGATAAAATTCGGACAGTACATCTGGAGATGGTGGCGAAGCCATTACACAAGTAAATCAGAGTGTCAATACGAACGCAAAATCCTCGTCGTCAATTGTTGTGACTTGGCAAGACAGCCAAGCCACTACGAGGTGAAGCCGAAAGGCATGCGTTAAAGCTCACGCACGCTGGCGTGAGGTCTGGAAAATGACAAGGTCTTCATAGTAGCAAAAATTGTACGTATCTTCTTGAATACTTAACTTTAATCCATAATTGGTGAACATCGGTCTGACGGTACATGCATCACAAGATAAATAGCAAATGATAATGGCACCTTGCTAGGTTGTAGCAAATGGCGTAGCTGAAGGCTACGCTAACTATCGTCTCGGCAAAATGGGAGCGTAATTTGTGAGTGAACCATCGCTAGCAAAGTCGGCTGTACAACTGGGGTCGAGTGCTAGGACGTCTCTCTAGACCTGCCGTGTGGCGGCGCTCGGTCTGCAATCACTGATAGTGGCGACACGCGGGTCCTACGTATACTAATGGACCGCGGCCGATTTAAAGGCTACCACCTAGCAAGTGTGGTGTCTGGCGTTGACACCACACTGAGCAAGGTAGTATGAGGCAGATGGTAACCCACTTTACACTCTGGGTCTTTAAATATTCAGCAGCGTATTGGCCTTTCTTGTGCTCCGATAGGAGCATCTTCCCTCTGGTTTCTTTCTTTTCTCTACTACAGCAGGGCGTGTCACTTATACGAAAAGAACTTTATGGTCCAGTAAAATTTTGATAGTTTAGTTACGTGAAGTTGAAACTATATAATTTTAGACCACAGATCGGATTTTAAGTAGGCCCTACACAAAAATCTTGCTTGTCCTTCAGTGCTATAATAACATGGGGTAGCCAGAACCATTCTGATAATAACGGAGTCACTTAACAGCATATTTCTCAGAGCTATATCACATTATAAACTGCGCTTTCCCCCCACACCAGATATTAGTGCGTATTTTACGTGTATCAGTAGCGTAATATTGAACCTGTGTCTCTTGGGGAATGGATGAAGATTTTAATAAATTATCAAGGTTGTTAGAGATGGGGATCTTAGGAACACACAGTGAAAATTTCATCCATTTGCTGTGCATAGACGTCTTGAAATCCGCGGCTCTGTTTTGGTACTCATAAACTATCTTTTTCAGGTTTTCTCACAAACCACCCGTAATCCAAATGGCGCCTCTATAAGACCCTTAAGGCTCATCTTAAACAACATCTAATACCAAAATAACTAACCGATTTGCTCCATTTGCTTCAGCTGGAGCAACTGTGTAATATTCATATCTTGACCCTGTAGTGTAGCATAGTTCTAGTAAGACGATATTTCTGTGGAGTACACAAATTGTCCCTAACCCAAGGGGTATCCAGATGACTTGCCCTACGTTTGTAATGCCAAAGGAGCCTCAAGTATGAATCAAGAATAATTACGTTTGCCTGTGTGAAGGGTTTAGAACATACTAATTAGTGCATGCTCCCAACCGTTTTCGGACTAAGATCGTTGCAGTAGCAGAAAACCTATCGATTCTAGGCCTATGTTTCCAGATTGTGTATGGTGGAAATGTGGCTGATAAAAGGTGTAACAGTGGCTATTGAAAGCAAAGAAAGGCTATATAAAATGGTCATAGGTTTGACCAATAGAAAAGCCCCATGCAGATGCAGGAAAACTTCAACTGCAGACACTTGAAGATAGACGCCCACTATTATGAAAATCCTACTTATGAAGATTCAAGAAGCAGTATTAAAATGGAATACGCGAAGGCTTCTGCAGTTTTATTTTCTTCACAGACCAGGGCATCAGCCTGCCGTTAGGAAAATCCAGTGGAGCGACTACGTCATCACACCCTACAGATAATCCCAAATACAGGTAGCGAAAAAGAGAACACATTACAATAAATCAAAGCGCCGTCCAAAGTGTAGCTTGTCGCTGATGCTGGTTAACATCAATAGTGACATTCCCATATGAAAATGGAAGAATGAAGTAGATAAAAGCGTACAACCGAAAACAAACTATGAGCTCCACCCTATGCAATACACAGATGATACAGTTATAGCACAAAATAAGAAAGCAAACATACAACTTTGGGTATATATGTTATAAGAACAGTCAAGCAGAGCTACAATCTGAAAAGATCCACCTCGAAAACTAACATTATATCTAACTATGGAAAACAATCCGCTCAAAAATTGTTGTTGAAGAAAAGGAATAGAAACAAGTCTCCAGTTTTAGATATTTAGAGTGCGATAACCTCCTAAATTACGATAATGATATAAAGACTAAAATCAAAATTCAGTACTTATGCGGAACTACTGTGAAGTGTCAAAGAAACTGGTGTAATCATGCGTATTCCAGTACGGAGACACGTAACCAAGCAGAATACGGCGCTGCGGTCGGCAACGGCTACATAACACAACAGTTCTTAGATCGGTTACTGCTGATACAATGGCAGGTTATCAAGATTTAAATAAAACTGAACGTGGTGCTACAGTCGGCGCACAAGCGATGGGAAACAGCATCTCCGAGGTAGCGATAAATATAAATTGGGGATTTTCCCGCACGACCAGTTCACGAGTGTACCGTGAATATCGGGAATCCGGTGAAACATCAAATCTCCGACAACGCTGCGGCTGGAAAAAAAGCGACTGAAGAAAATCGTTCAGTATGACGGAAGTACAACCCTTCCGCAAATTTTTGCAGATTTCAGTGCTGGGTCATCAACAAGTGTCAGCGTGCGAACCATTCAACGAAACATCATCGATATGGGTTTTCGGAGCCGAAGGACCACTCGCGTACTTTTAATGACTGCACAAGAATAAGTTTCACGCCTAACCTCGTCCCGTCGACAGCGTCATTGGACTGTTGACGACAGATACTATGTTACCTTGTCGAAAGAGTCTCGTTTCGAATTGTACCGAGCGGATGGACATGTACGGGAAAGGAAATAACCTCATGAATCCATGCACCCTGCATCTCAGCGGGGGACTGTTCAAGCTGCTGGAAGCTCTGTAATGGTGTGGGGCGTTTACAGTTGGAGTGATATGGGACCCCTGATACGTCTAGATACGGCTCTGACAAGTGACTCGTACGTAAGCATCCTGTCGGATCACGTACATCCATTCATGTCCATTGTGCATAGGGACGGACTTGGGCAGTTCTAGCAGGACAATGCGACACCCTGAACGTCCAGAATTGCTGCAGAGTGGCTCCAGGAATACTCTTCTGAGGTTAAATACTTCCGATGACCACCAAACTCTCAAACATGAACATTATTGAGCATACCTGGGATGGATTACGACGTGCTGTTCAGAAGAGATAACACTCCCTGCAGGATTCATGGTGTCAGTTCACTCCGGCACTATTTTAGTCATTAGGGAAGTGCACGCCACTCCGTGTTGATGTATTTGAGCGTCATCGGGGGGGGGGGGGGGGGCACTACACGATATTAGGCAGGTCTACCCGTTTCTTTGGCTCTTCAGAGTACAAATAAAACCTTACAGCACAAGGCGAGGAAAGACACAGTATTATGTTTTTAAAAAACAATGGCTGCCTCTGTCTTGCTCTATGGCAGTGAGTCTTAGATTGAAAAGAAGAAAGACAAAAGCAACATAGCGGCTGGAATGAGACTTTTGAGATCTATAAAAGACTGTTGAACGAGAGATCTTAGAAGACTTGGGAATATACAAAAAGAATTCGGAATGTTCAACGTAACGACAAAATAGAGCAATGTAGGTAGAAATGGAGGCAACATCATAAAACTTGTGGAAGAACATGGAATTATAGTTATTGTAAACAAGTAGAAGACTTTGTAAGACCGAGAAAAATATTGCAATCACGTGAAGCTGGGACGGGAATATTATCTAAACCTTGAAGTGAAGAAGGAGAAGAATCGTAGGAATATGGTACAATCCTCTACGTATCACTCCCTTAGGGCTGGGCCATGCAAACGCGAGGCATTCACATTCTTGCTGCGTTGTATGCACCTACGTTTCACATATGGGGGCATCCGTTACTAGGGCGCTACGTTATTGCAGGAAACTCCGTTAACTCACCTCATTGCTCCTGAGATCTCGTATATATTCATTCGGCGACCCGTTGCACGAGGTTTCCGTTTGTGTAAAAGTTTAACTTATGGTTGTTTCATTGAGCTGACAGTGGTACATTGTTGCTCTTCACCCAACAGCATTTGTAGCAATATAGAAATAGTCCACTTTCAACGTAATATTATAAGATATGTATACCCATTTTTAATCAATCGAAAGTCTTATTAAATCTGTGTGTTAGGCCGTGACTTGAACCTGGAACAAGTCCGTGCTTGGATAGCTCAGTCAGTAGAGTACTAGTCCGCAAAAGGCAAATATCCCAGGTTGGAGTCTCGGACCGGTACACAGTTTGAATCTGCCAGGAAGCTTCCAGTTAGCGCACACTCCGCTGCAGAGTGCAAATTCATTCTGCGTTAAAAGGCTGGTTTTATATCCAAGGTGTATTTCAAGATGGCAGCCGAATCGATCGTAGAGTCACTTGGTTCCGCACTCGAACGTTATTCCCCCTAGGTTAAAATTTGGTCACGGACGGTGGCGTCGTTTGCTTTCGCAGGTACCGGGAGTGTTCTCTGACGGAGTGCATTCTCGTTTTCTTTCTTCTTTTAGTTCGGTATTATAAATTAAACAAAGAGAGTGATTGAATTACTTGTAGTGCTTTCGTGCAT